>NW_027040858.1:5827500-5962500 GCF_037179485.1 Ochlerotatus camptorhynchus | reverse complement strand
AAAATTTTGATTTTTTGAATTTTGGACAAAAGTACGATTAAGGTATAAATCAAAAATATTGTGTTTGTTACATATAATTAATTTCAAATCCTTTTAGTTCACTGAACACAGGTGTGAATATGTCTTTGAAGATACATTTCCTACATTCTCACATGGATTTTTTCCCGGAAAATCTTGGTGACGAGAGTGATGAGCACGGCGAACGTTTTCACCAACAAATGAAGATGATGGAACGTCGTTACCAAGGGTTTTGGGATGAAGCAATGATAGGTGACCATTGTTGGTTTCTGATTCGAGAAACAAGTTCAAAACATCGAAGACAAAGTCATTCGATTCTCAATCATTTTTAATAAAACCTAAATAAATTTCTTTTGTATCAACTCAGTTTTAAATCCTGATATGCCTTAATCAAATTGATATGTAGAGAAAAGAATCTCCCATGAAAACTTTACATGCGATTTGGATGCTTACAACGACACCTAGAAAAGGAACTCTAAAGCTGTTGTATTTCAGCAACATTTTTAAGTGTTTTACAAAAATGCTCATAACTTCGACAATTTCCAACCGATTTCATCCATTAAAGGCTCATTTTCTCCGGTTTTGAATGGACTTTAAGAATAAATTATGGAATGATTTTTTGAATCTTTTTATCCCATTAAAAATGTTGATTAAAACAAGATTTTTAAGGAAAATTCGCAGGAAAAAAAAAATGCTGTAAATTTTTAAATGACTTCAAAATTAAATTTTTAATTAAGACATAATATTCTAGTGAACGATAGCAAATTTATTTAGCTTCATTTTCATAGAAAAAGATTTAAAATTGGTGCACTAGTTCCAAAGATATTGACATTTTAATAATCGTACTTTTGTCCAAAATTCAAAAAATCAAAAATTTTGTATATCTTAAAAATGGCTCTACTTAAATTTTTTCTGACCACGGCATTGAATTCAGCGTAGGATTTTGCATTAGAAACGTTGGTCAACCACTTAAGTTCACACTTTTTATGTTGTTTTGTAAACTAGTGTAATCGCCAAAAGTGCAGGAACTCAGCTATAATTAAATTTGCCTCATGAAAAAGGGGAAATTGACAACAATTTGACTCGGTCTAGGATTTGTACGAAAAAACTTTTGTTTTCTCATATTCTGGAAGTTTTTCCTGGACAAACCTGGAAAACATGAGGCAAATTTATCGGCAGACGGTGTCGCCGGGATGTTCTGAGGGAAGTAAAGCTGTTGGTCCCCGATTCATAAGTTGATGGGTCGATAGGTAGGGTCCAGGTGTGGGAGCTGCCTCTCTGGCGTCGGTAGCATTGGTGCTCAGCACGGAAAACAAGATCGACGGAAAACAAGATCGACGGAAAACAAATCAAGGAAAAAAAAGAGTATGTTACCCATTAATGAGTAATTGTTACTTATTAATGGGTAACAGATACTCATTAATGGGTACTTTCAAGTTAGCATTCAGAGTATGTCCTTAGTATGTCGAAGTTTACTCATATTTGGAAAAACCTGCAGTTACTCATTAGCGTCAGTCGCTGAGTTGTTCTGGTTGGTCGTGCGAGCTTCTCCACAAAATTTTCTAAACTCTACCTCAAAGTTTCCTTATATTTAATTTGTATATTCCCTGAAGCATTCCCTCAAAGTTCCCTTTGATCTTTCTCTAAAATTTCCCTGAACATCCTCTCTTAAATAGTTCCTTTAATTTCTTCACAAAGATTTCCTTTAACTCGGGCACAACACAGTTTTTTCGACCTTCTTCTAGGCTTTTTGCGCTTCTGTAGCGAGCGTTTTGCCGGCTCTCAAGTTTGTGAACCATTTTCCAAGTTAAAATTTAAGGTGATTCCTTGTTGAGTCCACAAATGGCCGCTACGTAGTCTATACATGCACTTCCATTTCAAATTTTCAATCACACAAATCTTGAAAATCAGTGCCCAATTCTTCCTGAAATTGCTACTTCATGTATTATGCAGTGCAGCCAACGAAGATTAACAATTTGAATGTTGCACGTGTCGTAGAAGCTGATATTTGTGCACTTATACTTTCGAAGTGGTTCCGAGAATAAAAATGTCACAGCGATTCACCTTAACTCGTGGTTTCTTATGTTCGAAAATCCCTGTTTTACCGATCGATCGGTTTTCGAGCAGAACTCAGCCACGGTTGTCAAAATTTAACTTCTTGTCTGTCAGAAATAACCACGCTCGGGGATAGCAGGGTTAATCGATAATTTTCCTTCTGTCAAATTTTATCCAATAAAGGGTGATACGGTCAAAATTTGGTCAATATCAACTTGACGTATTTCTTTCAATTTTGCATTTAAAAAACCTGAACACCCCTCATTTTGAAGGTGTGTGTGTGTAGAATGTTGCTCCTATTTTGATTTTGGAATTCACTCTTCAGTTGTCAAAATGCCGTCCAAGCAAGAAGAGCAGCGTATCAAAATTTTGCTCGCGCATCGCGAAAATCCGAGCTACTCGCACGCAAAGTTGGCAAATCAACCGTTACAAATGTAATTAAAGTGTTTGGGGAACGTTTGTCGACAGCCAGGAAGTCTGGATCGGGGGGAAATCGAAAACCGGAAGCCGCTGAGACGACAAAGAGAGTTGCCGGTAGCTTCAAGCGAAACCCTAACCTCTCTCTCCGAGATGCCGCAAATAAGCTGGGTGTATCGTCTACAACCGTGCATCGAGCCAAAAAACGAGCCGGACTATCGACTTACAAGAAGGTAGTGACTCCAAATCGCGATGATAAACAAAATACGATGGCCAAAGCGCGATCCCGGAGGCTGTACACGACGATGCTGACGAAGTTTGACTGCGTGGTAATGGAATTCGAAACCTTCGTCAAAGCCGACTACAAGCAGCTTCCGGGACAGGAGTTTTATACGGCAAAAGGAAGGGGAAAGGTAGCAGATGTTTTCAAGCACATGAAACTGTCAAAGTTCGCAAAGAAATATCTGGTTTGGTAAGCCATCTGTACCTGTGGCTTGAAAAGCAGCATTTTCATAGCTTCCGGGACTGTCAACCAAGAAATTTACGTGAAAGAGTGTTTGAATAAACGTCTGCTGCCTTTCCTGAAGAAACACGGTTGTTCCGTATTGTTTTGGCCGGATTTGGCATCTTGCCATTACGGTAAAAAGGCCATGGAGTGGTACGCCGCCAACAACGTGCAGGTGGTTCCCAAGGACAAGAACCCTCCCAACACGCCAGAGCTCCGCCCAATTGAGAAATACTGGGCTATTGTCAAGCGGAACCTAAAGAAGACCAAAAAAACTGCTAAGGGCGAGCAGCAGTTCAAGGCAAACTGGCTTTCTGCGGCGAAGAAGGTGGACAAGGCAGGGGTCAAGCGTAAGGCCCGGCAATTCGGATTTGGAAAAGCGGAAGCCTAACTGAATATTTTTCCTGAATTTTATACTAATTGAACTTGAAAAAGAAATTTAATTTGATTTTTTAAATAAACGATTTCACCGATTTACACGCGTTTTCCCTTGACCAAATTTTGACCGTATCACCCTTTAGTTAAAAAATCCGCCAAATGGTTCAGAGCTTTTGTGTTCCAAATACACTTCCACGGTTATTAATTGAGACCTTTCTAGAATGCATTCCAATGAGCAATGCAACCAATGCATTCATTTGTATATTGTGTGAGGCCAGGAAAGTCGAGAAAATTTCCAACCCGAAAGATTTCCTCGATCGGACTGGGAATCAGACCCGATGGCTTTGCTTTGGTAATTCGGTACTGACTAGGCTATATGAGCTACCCTTCGCAGTTCTCCTCGATGTTTTCCTTAAGTTTTTCCTCGATGTTCCCTGAGCTCCGTTTCTCGAGGTTTACCTTGAATTTGTTCTTAGCCCTCTCCTTCCCATGGTAGCACAGGCAATCGATCCACAACTTTTCGGTCTGTCTCTCAATCTACCATTAAATAGTCAGTACAGTTCCCACATTCTAAAATTTGTTTTTTGTTCTAGCACATTTTTCAAAAACACATTTTTGCATCTCAAAACAACGAAAAACCTTCTGTGAAGGAAAGGGTTAAAGTTTTTCTTGAATTTATCCTGGCACTCCTCCTTAGGGATGCCTAAGCCTTTCTAAGAATTGTGGGGCTTCAAAGTGTTAGGAGTTCATCTTTGAAAGAGTTTACCGGCTGGTGATTACCAGTGTGATTAAAAAGGTACTGCGTTTTTGCCCGGGTGGTAAACACTAACTTCCTTTCTTTTGCAAGTTTAATTGCTCAGCTTGGCTCCTATTAAGTTCTTGACCGCGTTAACGAACTAAATTATACCGATATGATTCCATTGACCGTTCATCCTTCTTCTACCCGCAGTACGCCGTGTTCGAGCCGGGCACCCGCAACACCGGTACGGCCATCGCCGGCAAGAACATTGCCAACCCGATTGCCATGCTGAATGCCGCCATCGATATGCTGTACCATTTGGGCCACAGTTACCATGCCGACTGCATCTCCGATGCCATCCACAAGACAATCGATGCCGACGGTATCCACACGCCAGGTATGGAGTTTTTTAAGCACCCACTCTCGAGCAAATTCATTAATTATCTCTCTCTCTCTCTTTTAAACTATAGATTTGGGTGGCCAAAATACCAGCACAGAGGTCATCCAGAACATCCTGCAGCACTTGGCCGAGAAGAGAACTTACTGGTAAGCTGTTATTATATTTGTACTACCGTTTCTCTAGAATGTACTTACTATCTTAGTATGACCACAGAAGTCAAAATTTTTCCAAATTCAATTCTACTCTTTCGATTCCGAAAAAAAAAAGTTTAGTGGGTTACTAATTTAGGGTGTGAGCGTGTCCTAGAATAGTCCCTGTAGAGGTTTGCTTTAGAATAGACTGACTGGTTTGTGGGTGACATCCGTGTGATTGACTTGGAGTATGGGTGGATTAATGTAAGCCTTAGGCAACTAAAGTAGTGTACCGTTCGTTAGTGCTAAAATCATGTTGTCTCTTTTTTTTCTGTCTTCCACTACTCGCATTTGCTCACATAACACATTCGTGCTAACATTTGCAACCATCTGCTACAGGAATCACGGAGTGGAGGACGATATCTAAACCCGTATTAACTTGACGCTAACGAGTAACGATTTACACGAATATTTATTCCCCTAACTGTACTTATAGTGTTTGATAATAATTTTCTAATCTCAAATCGTGGGTTCGAATTTTCGGTGGTGGAAAATCAATAAAAATCTTCCAATGGGTAAGAGGAAAAATAAAACGAAAACAATCCTTTTTTGTCACTCAAAGCGACGTAATTCAAGAGACGGTTTTTACCCGCGTGAGCCTAAAGCATCGCGATCATTGGTGTGTTAATTTTGCAGCTTAATATTATTTATCGCTTTGGTATTGTTTTTAACTTCCAATTAAACAGTCTTCGGTCGGTTTAGGCTATCGGGGGTCCAGTGTAACCTTCGTAGTAGTAGTGCATTTAGACGATGTAGTTAGGTGGGTGGTAGGTCGAATAACGTTTCGGTGGTTTATCAGCTGCAGTGAGGTACGCTCGGCTGGATCTGGAACTTTCGCGTCACTTTTCAAATAGACCAATGTAACATATCCACCATTTTGAGTAAATCGAACTTGAATTTCGACCGATTATTATTTAAACTGTTTAGAAACAATACATTTTGCAATACTATTTCAAAGTTAGTCAGTGAACAATAACGTTGAAAATCCAGTAGAAACGGTAGAATCACAATTTTACTTTGAATTTCATGATACAGTATAGAAAAAAAAACAATTAGGACGTTTTGACTAGTCAAGTTGTACATCGGACATTTTGCATTGGACGATTTTTCTCAATGACATAATCAATGAGTGTTACATTGGACGTTTTGTTCTACATGATACTAGATTCCCTTTCACAGATTTCAGAGTAGAGTACTTTACTTTAGATTGGCCTCGCCTTTAGAAAATGAGCACCAATCATGTTAGGCAGTCCGAATGACCGATGTAACAATCATGTACCCATCATTTCAAACGGTACATTGGACAATTTTTTTACCTATGATTATCTCAAATAAATGAAAGTAAATTTGGATGGATGTTTTTGTATCACATACAATGATAGAAGAGCAATAGTTTGCATCGCTTAGCTCGATTTGTTTACATTTGTTACTTAGGACCTTTCGAAAAGTTCCGCGAGAATTGATTGGTGTTTGATTTAGAAATGGACATAGGGAAAATGACGGCTTCGGCATGCCAGACTATTTTCGGCAACCCAAATTGAAACACTATTTTCACTGGATTTTCTGACAAAAACACTTCGCTGAATGCATGCAAACGATTCTTTATGCTTTAAGCTTCAATTTGACTATATTTTTACCACTAAGAAAAAGCAATCTAGCAGGGTTTTCTTGAAATGAAACACACGCACTACAAATTGTAGCTGATTTCGAGTTGCCGATAATAGAACAGCAGATTTACATGCAGTTCAAATGGAACGGTTGCCGAAGAAAAAATGGTTGCCGACAATACTCGCTCTCACTAGAGAAGATTGGAGCTTTGTAAAAGCGTTTCAAAACAGTTTTTGACAATTCTTTCGACTGAAATTGTTAGAGCAGCTAGCAGCAAAAGATTGTAAACAAACCAATACTGCATATGTGTGCGTTCCTTAGAGAAAAAGGCTATAGAAAGAAGGTCGCTGCTTAGGTTGCCGAGAATACGTAATTTCCCCTATTTTGAATAGGATACTTCAGAGTTGATAATAGAAGAGTTACGCAGACTGAAACCAAAATCGAACTGTCAAACCGTCTATCTATCAAGGCTATCAAGCATAGTAGACAAACTCCGGGACGGGACTTGACAATCGAACTTCTCACTCTTCTTAATGTTTTTGAAGAATGCCCTTCGGAAAATTGTGCGTGGTGTTTGACGCAAGCGGGGGGAGGTGGCAGTCAAATACGAACAATCGTCGCGCACGCACCTTTATTTTTGGTTCCGAACGTAAACAACCCATAAGAAACCTACAGGGTTTGTTTACGTTTGGAACCAATTTCATACAAGAATGATCAGTAAGCTGATTTGACAGCACGTCCCCCCAGGCTTGACGGAGTTTGACCAATGATGCCAGGAATGAAAAATAACATTTTCTATTTTATTTGGATTTTATTCGGAGTTTCTATCGCAGTTTAGCAACTTATACATAATTTTTGCTCAACACAATGAAAACAACCATTATAAACAACAATATCCATCGCTTAAAACACGCAGTGCACTCAATTTTTCAACTTTCCTTTCGCAAATATAAACAACTAACAACTCCATTGACGTCAACGTTGATTCTGGCATCACTGTCAGCCATATTGATGCGATCCCTCTGTTCACGATTGCTACCAGAGTGGCTTTCCCGATACTTGAAACCTTTGTGAGCGGGGACTTTTCTTCAGTTCTTCTGCTTTAAACGTGTCGAAATCAATATGTCTAATTCTAATGCTAATTCTGACTACAAGGAAAATAACACATAGGTATTGATTATTTTTCAAGATTACTAAAAATCTGTGATTCTCGGTAGGAAAAGTGAAAAATCGGTAGTTTTTAACCTTTTGTCTGTGAATCGGTAGGCATCCCGAAAATCGGTAGGTCTGGCCACCCTGATTGCTACTGTCAAATCCACTAATGAGAAACTTTCTCGGATTTGATAGCAAATTGGCTCGAAATTGCTACCCGATTGTCAAGTCCCGTCCCAGGGCAAACTGACTCTGTTACGTGGGAAGTATTGTTATCTAAACTAGAGGAAACTTTCACAACCCAGGTGAAGTCATCCGAGGCGTAAACAAAAACAAAGGTTGCCAAGTCAATAAAAAAAAGCCCATTGATCGACATCAGCGTTGAAAGCTTCACTCTGCGTAACTCGTTTATTATCAACTCTATAAACTTACCCAATACGGTCCCACGGAGTCAGATATGACCCCGACAGGAAATTAACTGTCAAACATCACCGTTCAGAGCTCTACAATGCAGAAAAATATTGAAATGGGATTTTCACGAGCACGTTGATGACCTAGATCTGTAAAACCTCAAGCAATTATGAATTCACATACAACCAAAGATTTTTCTTCAATTGGCGAGCCTAAGGCTGCGTTCCATTTCCCGAATACTTTTTCGAAAGGGCATATCGGCTTTTGTAAACAATGCATTTGATCGTTGATTTGGCGTAACTGGTAGCTCGCCCATGCATGCTAACACTACCACCAGATAGGGGAAATTTTCCCCTATCTGATAGTGGTATTAGTATGCGTGTGCGAGCTACCAGTTATGCCAAATCGACGATCAAACGTCGCTTCGAAAAAATAATTGAGATTTGGTGAATTTTCACTTAAATTTGACACTTCGAAAACAAGTTAAGAAGTTCGAAAATTCCTCTGTTGTTGATTGGCCGATTTTCGAGAAGGTGTTTCATTGATTCAATTGATTCATTGGCTGTCAGAAATAAGTCTGCTGGAATAGAAGGTTTATTTAAAACAATGTCATCTGTCAAATTTAAGTGAAAATTCATCAAATGGAACACAGTCTAAATGTTGTTTCAGAATAATTACTAATCAAACAGAAGAATTGCCAAAATACCCAGACAACATTACGCAAGTAGTTTGATCAATTGAAGGTCTTTGGAACAATTCCTTCTTCTTACGATTCTTTTTCATCTTATGCTTCTTTTTTATTACCATTCTTCTTCTTCTTCTTCTTTTTCCCTTCGTATTCCAAGCTTTTTGCTTATCCCATATTAGCTGATTGCGTTCTCTCAACTAAGTTTTCCATATGCACTTCTTGCAAGAGCATCTTAAAGAATTGATTTGATTTATTGAACAATTAGAAATCAGGGTGTCGACTATCTGGAAAAATCTGGAAAGTTAGGGAAAATCAGCGAATCATTTTTTTTTGCCTGGGGAATCAGGGAATCACAGGGAATTTCATTCAAATTCAGGGAAATTTTTCTTAATCAGAGAATATTAATTAAAAGTATGGCTGATTTCGGTAGTTTCATACGATTTAACTAGAGTAAAGTGGGTAAGTCTGGGTGACGTGTAGGGACCGAAAATCTAAAGGGTGATACGGTCAAAATTTGGTCAAGGGAAAACGCGTGTAAATCGGTGAAATCGTTTATTTAAAAAATCAAATTAAATTTCTTTTTCAAGTTCAATTAGTATAAAATTCAGGAAAAATATTCAGTTAGGCTTCCGCTTTTCCAAATCCGAATTGCCGGGCCTTACGCTTGACCCCTACCTTGTCCACCTTCTTCGCCGCAGAAAGCCAGTTTGCCTTGAACTGCTGCTCGCCCTTAGCAGTTTTTTTGGTCTTCTTTAGGTTCCGCTTGACAATAGCCCAGTATTTCTCAATTGGGCGGAGCTCTGGCGTGTTGGGAGGGTTCTTGTCCTTGGGAACCACCTGCACGTTGTTGGCGGCGTACCACTCCATGGCCTTTTTACCGTAATGGCAAGATGCCAAATCCGGCCAAAACAGTACGGAACAACCGTGTTTCTTCAAGAAAGGCAGCAGACGTTTATTCAAACACTCTTTCACGTAAATTTCTTGGTTGACAGTCCCGGAAGCTATGAAAATGCTGCTTTTCAAGCCACAGGTACAGATGGCTTGCCAAACCAGATATTTCTTTGCGAACTTTGACAGTTTCATGTGCTTGAAAACATCTGCTACCTTTCCCCTTCCTTTTGCCGTATAAAACTCCTGTCCCGGAAGCTGCTTGTAGTCGGCTTTGACGTAGGTTTCGTCGTCCATTACCACGCAGTCAAACTTCGTCAGCATCGTCGTGTACAGCCTCCGGGATCGCGCTTTGGCCGTCGTATTTTGTTTATCATCGCGATTTGGAGTCACTACCTTCTTGTAAGTCGATAGTCCGGCTCGTTTTTTGGCTCGATGCACGGTTGTAGACGATACACCCAGCTTATTTGCGGCATCTCGGAGAGAGAGGTTAGGGTTTCGCTTGAAACTACCGGCAACTGTCTTTGTCGTCTCAGCGCCTTCCGGTTTTCGATTTCCCCCCGATCCAGACTTCCTGGCTGTCGACAAACGTTCCCCAAACACTTTAATTACATTTGTAACGGTTGATTTGGCAACTTTTAGCGATTTTGCCAACTTTGCGTGCGAGTAGCTCGGATTTTCGCGATGCGCGAGCAAAATTTTGATACGCTGCTCTTCTTGCTTGGACGGCATTTTGACAACTGAAGAGTGAATTCCAAAATCAAAATAGGAGCAACATTCTACACACACACACCTTCAAAATGAGGGGTGTTCAGGTTTTTTAAATGCAAAATTGAAAGAAATACGTCAAGTTGATATTGACCAAATTTTGACCGTATCACCCTTTATGTCTGACTCCATTTCGAAGTCCAAGATGGCCGCTTCCGGTTAAAGGAAAACTAGGAAATTCTATCTAATTCCCCTCAATATGGGTATTCTTGGTATCGAGCTTACGTGTAAGGACTGGAAATCTATTTCTGACGCCATTTTGAATTCCAAGATGGCGGCATCCGGTTAGAGAAAAACTGGGATATACTGTCAAATACCACACAATATGAGTATTTTAGAAACCTGGATGACGTGTAGAGACCGAAAATCTATGTCTGACGCCATTTCGAAATCCAAGATGGCCGCTTCCGGTTAAAGGAAAACTAGGAAATTCTGTCAAATTCCCCTCAATATGGGTATTATTGGAATCGTGCTTACGTGTAGGGACCGGAAATCTATTTCTGACGCCATTTTTAATTCCAATATGGCGGCATCCGGTAAGAGAAAAACTGGGATATACTGTTAAATACCACACAATATGAGTATTTTTGAAATCTGGGTGACGTGTAGAGATCGAAAATCTATGTCTGATGCCATTTCGAAATCCAAGATGGCCTCTTCCGGTTAAAGGAAAACTTGGAAATTCTGTCAAATTCCCCTCAATATGGGTATTCTTGGAATCGTGCTTACGTGTAGGGACCGGAAATCTATTTCTGACGCCATTTTTAATTCCAATATGGCGGCATCCGGTTAGAGAAAAAATGGGATATACTGCCAAATACCACACAATATGAGTATTTTTTTAAATCTGGGTGACGTGTAGGAACCGAAATCCAAGATGGCCGCTTCCGGTTAAAGAAAAACTAGGAAATTCTGTCAAATTCCCCTCAACATGGGTATTCTTGGAATCGTGCTTACGTGTAGGGACTGGAAAGTGGAAACCCATAACTGAAGCCATTTTGAAATCCAATATGGCGGCTTCTGGATACAGAAAAACTTGTAAACACTGTCCCAACACTGAATACCCCACAATATGGATATTTTTGGAATCGGGGTGACGTGTAGAGTCCAAAAATCGATGTCTGACGCCATTTTGTAATCAAAGTAGCAGTTTCCGGTTAGAGAAAAACTTGGAAATTCTGTGTGATTCGAGTATTTTTGAAGACATTTCGTAATTTGTGAAGATTTTTGAAGACGTGTTGAAATTGATGAAGATTTTGGAAGGCTTTTTGAATTTCAAGCAGACCAGTTAAAATTTTGTTTTCTATAGAAATGAAGATTTTGACTATAGAAGCTCCTTCTGGATCCTTTTAATTTATCGAACTTCTTAACGGAATCCCTTTATGAAGAGCTTTGAGTGGGTTGGTTTATTTCCTTTAAATTCCGTTATAATTGCTTATCTTTTGACAGATACGCGTATTTCGTCTACTACTTGCAGACTTCATCAGTGCCAAGTAGTGGTGTTGAGTACTTGGCACTCAAAAGATAAGCAATTATAACGGAATTTAAAGGAAATAAACCAACCCACTCAAAGCTCTTCCTTCTGGATGTTGATTAGGGCCCATGCATTAATTATGTCACGCTAAATCGAGGAAAAATTTTACCCCCTCCGCCTTATCGTCATGTTTTTCCTATACCTAATGCATTGTTTGTCACACAATCTTAGACCCCCCTCTTCCCTTAGAGCGTGACATAACATATGCATCACCCCCTATGAATAATGTTTAAAATATCTTGAAAAAATATCTTCAGGGTTTAACTGAAATCTTCGATTAGCTGAAGATCTTTTGAACACTTCCTGATCAATCTACCATTTTTGGAGAATATCTGGAACGACATTAGAATTTACGATTAAAGATTTTCAGGATAATTAATTTCATCAGTTCTGAATCACCCCCTATGAATAATATTTAAAATGTCTTGAAAAAATATCTACAGGACTTAACTGAAATCTTCGATTAGCTGAAGATCCATTTTGAGGGAATATCTGGAACGAAGTTGGAATTTATGATTAAAGATTTTCAGAATAATTAATTGCGTCAGTTCTGAATCATCTTGCCCCTTAAATGCTGCACAGTAGACCATGCCGTTTTAGTATGTGTGACGCATCTTCGATGTGAAATATAGGGGAAATGCAGGTAATGTCGGCCTAAGTGTCCCTAATTTGGGCCCATACATAAATTCAGCAAGAGACTAAATTTTCAATAGCAACCAAAAATATCCATTAGTAACGTCCCAATAACGCGTTCATCTAGATAAAATTGATAAATAGCAGATTTTTTTGCGATGGGCCCAATCTTAGATCCATATGCCAACAATAGAGACATTTCCCCTATATCAAATAGACAAGAAAATTTATGGATGTATATCCATCATTTTTCAGAATCCTTTCAAGAACTGGCTGTGTTGATGTTAGATTAGATTAGATTAGATTATATTAGATTAGATTAGATTAGATTAGATTACCGCCTTGGATTAATATTTGAGAGACGTAATTTTTAGTTTTTGAACAGTTTGAGATCTTAAGGGGCTGTTCATAAACTACGTAGACATTTTTTTGGGATTATTGACACCCCTCCCCATGCGTAAAAAACTGTCCAAACTGCCCCTAAGAATAATACTTGATCGACCTAGTCTTGAAAAAACATCCAAAGGACTTCACAGAAATATTCATCTATCTTTCGAACACTTCTTGAAATACCTACCATCAATGTAGAATATCTGAGAGAATATCCTACACGCTATTTTGAGGCTACTCAGTGACTGGGTGGATCGCACTCATTTTTGCATGCTGTATGGAGTTGTCAAAAAATGAGTAAACTGGTTTACGAAGACGAGGCAAGGGATCCGGACGGATTTGAACAAAGGACAGGTGCCTGGTTTCGGTAAGGCCAACATTGTATGGCCAGGATTGTCAGCGCCGACTATTCGAGGTCGCGAGCTTGTCCAACAGCAGCAGCTTCCAGAAGATAAGGAGCGGGAAGCCAAGCTCAAGAAGATTCGCGATGAGATGGTGAACTTCAAACGGATGAAGCTCAGTCCCCTTGAGCAAAGTTGGCCAGGATATAAAATGCCTAGCCGTAGTATAAGACCGCCGTATGCAGTTGGAGAGGACCAGTTTGAAGGATTCGACACCAAATTTAATTTTCTTCCCGGACGAAAAAATGTATATGCAAAGCATTCGCGTTTATTCGTTTATATCGAAATGGGTAAGGTTTACTCAGTTGACAAATGTCATCATCTGAGTAACCGTTACCCAGTTTCATCCATTAGCACGTTTACTCAAATTTGAGTAAAAGCGTGTTTACTCATTTTTGAGTAACTTCCCTTTTGGCTGAACTGAGTGATTTTCGACTCAAAAATGAGTAGCATCGAAATAGTGTGTATGACTTGTACAACGTTCTCTGAACATCTAAAAAGCGTCACAAGTTCTAGAAAAATTTCTAAATTTGTACGAAATTTCCGAGCGCTTCTTCCAAGTTCCAGTTTTTTTTCGAGCTCTCTTAACTCTGCCAAAATCTTAGAACATCTATGCACTGCACTGAACTTCTGGAAAAAGCCCTCGTCCTTTTCTACGAATATTACAGAACATTTGGGAAGTTCCTTAAAATTAAATGAAGTTCACAAAATTTACAGGAATTTTATTGCATCACCGCATAGGCAAGTAGATCTCTGACAAACTGTTATCATGTTCTCTGAAGATCCCTGAAGTTCTTAGAGGTTCGCTAAACTTTTTCGAAATTGTTTGATCTTCTAAGAAATTGCCCTGCACTTCTATGAAATTTTACGCAGCTTCTCGAATTGCTACGTAATTCACTTAAGTTATACAAAGCTTACTGCATTTCTACGTTTCTCGTTGATTTATTTTCTACGTTTCTTGTTGAACTATTTTCAAATACTTTATACTTCAACGAAGTGACCTGACGTTAAAAAGAAGGTTCCCAAACAGTTATTATTATTATTATTATTATAGTCACTTTAACACTCTTGGGTCATTCGTGACTTGTCCGGGGGTGAGATTTGAACTCGTGACTTTGGCGTGAGAGGTATGGATGCTAACCACTACGCCGGGGTCGACCCCTAGGGTTAACTATAAAGATCCAACTCTTGCGAAGCATCCTAAATTTTAACAAAATTTCCTGAATTTCTACGAAGTTCTCCGAAGCCCTGCGGAGTTTCCAGAACTTTTATAAAGCTTCCTGAATTTCTACTTCAGTTAGAATTTCTGTTAAGTTCACTTAATTTCAACAAAGTTCAATAAAGTTCTATAAAGATCACTTAACTTCTACAGCTTTCACTGAGCGTTTACTTAATTCGATGAACTTCTACACTTTGAAGTGTGATGAGCTTCTATAAAGTTAGCTGATTTTCTACAACAATTGCAAAATCTAGAAAGTTCCGTTAGGATCTACGCAGTTTCCTGAAGATCTACGAAGTTCCTTGCAGCTGCAGGTCAATTTTATAAATCTGAACAACACCCATCGCAAATTTGAAAGCAGTGGATGTGAATGACATTTCGTCCATCTCGATGAAGATTTTTTTCCAAATACACCATGGCATATTCCAGTTTCCTACTCGATTTGATGATCCGTTTTCGTGCTATGGTTTATTGAGAAACATCGAATACGCCATTTTGAAAAAAATAGGCGTTAGTCAAAATGGCCGAATTCCGGTACAAACTTGGTTCATTGTCCCTAGCGATCAATTATGCGAAGTTTCATGGAATTCTGGGAGGTAAAATCTAAAATTTGTTTATTTTTTCGCTGCGGCGTCGACCCCCTTGCCCTTCACCACAGCCCTGTGCTAATCTTCCGTGGTGACAGTTAACAAGGGCTTTTTTCACGTCACAAAACTCTTTCGTTCTACCATCTGATTGAAACGCTTTATTTGCCATCAAACCCGATCCTAGTCGTAACTCTTCGGGGTGGTAGTTCCTGGGACCCTCCTCCGTATCTGAATTCGGCCGTTCTCCAAAATCCTCTTGAGCCGTTTGAGACGTTTCCGGGTGGTAGACGGTAGCGCGTTAAACGACCCCGCAGTTTCCGTTCCATCTGCGGATAGGCCCGAGTAGGTATCGTTCCGGTTCAGCTGCGAACTGTAGACATCGTCCGCATTAGCGATAGATGAATCCGTGACGGACGGTCTATCCATTGAATTGAGGTCCGCCTGAACGTAGCTGAAAGTGATGTTATTCAGTGACCAAGGTTCCATCGTCGTCGTCGTCGCGTTATTATCCCTTATGATGAACAATGGGGAGTAGTAGAACGTTGGTATGAACGACCGTGCCGAATTGCCATCTGCGTTCTAGAAAGCAAAGAATGGTTCTTCGGTTGAATAGGTTTTAGAATTTGTTGTGTGATTTTACCGGTCTCCACAATGGTGGAGTAAAGCCCTGTTGAGGTGATGTCGTTTGACGTTGTGTGGGAATCTGGAAAGAGATTAGTAAGATCTTTGGAATCACTTAACCGGTGAGGCGAGGACAACTTGACAATATATTTTTTTACACTAAGTGTTTTGAATACGGCTGTTCTGTTCACATTGGTAAATCATAAGACCTTTGTTGTAATTCTTGAAAATTTGAATTTTTATTCATCAGCGGTGTGCTGGTTAAATACTGTTCGGAGTGGTAGTTTTGGGAATCTTCCTGCGTATCAGAACCCGCCCGTTCTCCAAAATCTCCTTGCGCCGTTTGAGTCGTTTCCGGGTGGTAGACGTCAGTGCTTCGGTCGTTTCCGCCGTTTCCGCAGTTTCCGTAGTTGCCGTAGGCTCCGTGGTCTCTTCGGTATTCAATATATCTTCGTATAGGTCAGAATAGGTATCGTTCCCGGTTGGCTTCCAGCTGTAGTCTTCTGTGGTGGCCGTTCCGTTGCTGAGATCGTACGCTTCTCCGTAGTCGGTGATGTTTCCACGCGTTGATATGTCTGGCGCGGGTGGCGAATAGCTGTACGCAGTGGGGCTCTGCAGCAAATATAAGATGTTTATTCTAACCTTAGGATGCATTCATTCTCTTACCGAGTAGGCCATGTACGGTGTTATTTCGAAATTTAACAATTGAAACGATGTGGGAACTCCTCTGGGTTGTATCTGCAAAAAATGTCGGTAGAATTATGGTATTGTTTGCTCCTTGTTTCATCTACGCCGTTGAATGACTACGAAGCATTCATTGCTAGGGTACGAGTCACTACGTCTAACTGAATAGAACTGTACAATCAGTATTAACTATACGATTATGAAAGTAGATATTTTTGAAAGAATTGTCAATGTTGCCAGCATTTGTATTCTACAGTCTGAGGTTCGATTACAGGTCTCATCTTCTTCCTGCGCATCAATAGCTGTCCCTAGGCAGTTGTACTCGTAACCTTATTGTGACGTTTCAGTTTCTTCCGAGTGGGTGCAGCTCTAGGAACTTTGTCAAAGGTGACACACAAGGAAGAAGTGTTAGTTTGTTTACTAAAATGAACTATGCCCATTTTGTTATGGCAAGCTTTGCCATAAGAAATACTCCTCGTGTTTATTAGCGAAATTCACATCAAAGGTTGATAAATTGCGTAGGAAATCAGTTTGGCACGGCATTTGTGACCAGCGTACATCTTCCGGTCGTATGAAACAGGTCAAAAACTGTCCAAATCCGCCCATAAATTTTTTTGTATTGAATTTCTGTATGGCAAAATAGTGAACTTTCCGTGAACATTAACGGCAAAGAACTCATCAACACTGGGAGACCGTGAGCTCCTGTCCACCTGTGATAAAATCATATCGGGTGCAGCTCTCATAGCGACCGCCTTCTGAGCCACATCTGCTAAAATTTGTCGGGATCCTGCGGAATCCTCATTACTTTCTGTCGTTGCGTTGTAAGCATAGTAGTTGGACCCCTCGTACGCAAAATCGGTACTAGCATTGAACAAAACCATCGTCGACTGTGGCGTCGTTATTGTCGTCGCCATTGTAGATATTCTTCTTCTTATTTTGCTCTATTGTACACTGAGGCAAAAAAAACGTAAGAATTCCATAAGAAACTCTTATGATTTTGAGTCACATGAAATCGGTATGAATTTCATTGATTTGCCTAATGAAAAATATCGAACGCTTTATGCAATTTGAGATTGTAAAACGTCCAGAAAGCACTATCCAACTAACAATTTTAGCTGCAGACTAGCTTATACAGCCAAAACTTGCCTTATGCAGCTAATGTGTGCCTGTTCTGTATAAGCTGATTTGCAGCTAAAATTGTTTGTTAGGCAGTACATATCTGAGCAAAGTAATAGCTGATAAGGTCGTGTTTCCAAAAACGGGTAGGCACTGTACCTGTATTTTTGACGTAGGACTACATTTGTGATTTCTATGTGGAGGTACACTTTGGAAAACCGAAAATGGAACATGTAACAAAATTATGAAAGATTTTGAACGTTAATATCTCAGTTGCCCCTGAACCAATTTCAATGATTTTATCACCAATCGATCAGAAATATTCCTACGCATCTTTTCTTATCATTTTCAAAATGTCTCTATTGAAAATTGCACGAATGTACAACTGTTGCTATGATAATTATAATTATCACCGATTGCCTGCGAAAAGCGATTTCCCTAACACAGTGAGTGGTGGTGTTCTCCAGTACACAACGAAAGGCTCCCCACAAGCAGCTAGTTGTCAAGGCTGGCCTCAACCGTTGATCGGATTCAGTTCCAATCACCGTGTGTGGTGGTGTCCGGTCGTCGGCATAGGCAGCAGCAGCAGTGCTTTCGGCACGTGGCGTTGAACATTGTTCTCCAGTACACAACGAAAAGCTGCCTGCAAGCAGCGAGCTGGATCCAGCCTCGAGCCTACATGAGCATCCATAGAAGGAGGAAGAAGCCGCACCGCTATTGATCGGAATCAGTAGCCCTTCGTGAGTCGCTGTGGGTCATATATGTCAAGCGCGTCATACTAAATAGTATAAACAGATAGAACCGCGCTCAAATTCCTATTCCTACACAAAACACAAGCACCTGCTACAGTTAACAAATAAAATTTATTATATAAGACCACGTAGTCCTACGTCACCATTGCTTACAACCCCATAGGGCTGTCCCTTGTAATTTTTGAAAACTGCTGGAAAATCAGGGAATACTAGGGAATTTCGTTCTCTTCATTGAGTCGACACCCTGAATTGCAGACGTCATTTTAAAAATTTTACAAGATCCTAAATGGTCGAAAATGTGAATTGCCCAGAACAAATAATTATGCAAAGTTTCACGCCAACCGGCGAAGGTCGCGTTTTTCCAATTCGTCATTTGGTGAAACTGCTCAAATATAAAAAAAATGAACTTCGTCAATATTTTTTGAATATTTTTTTTTAGTAAAAAGGGGTTGAAAGTGGCGTTTTCGAGTTAAGATTTGTTGAAAAATATGGAATTCGCCATTTTGATTATTTATTAAAAAAAATCAATATTGCCAAATTTCAGCTTAAATGTGAATGATTAACCATAACAGACAATAATGCAATGTTTCACGCAAAATGGAGAAGGTCGCGTCGGTTCGTCAATTCGTCATTGAAAATGAGAAAATTTACAACCCCCAAAGGTAGTCTATAACGGACCGGGAATCGAACCTACCAATTATACCAAGCAACAAATACTTACCGGAGGCCTAAATGGACTTGCAGTCCGTCCGTTTGGCTGCCAACGACAATAAAGGTTACATTATTTGTTTTATGGAAATATGATATACCAATATTACCTGTACGGGATAAGGACTAATCTGGACACCATTCTGGAAATATTGAATATTTTAGACGTTGCAATACTTAAAGCTGAGATTATCGCGTCTAAATCTAAATCTCAATCATTGAGTGTTTTTCCGATCTTAACCGCATCGTCCTTACCACACTACCGCCATCTATCGACCACAGTGCGCCGGTAGTGTTCAATCGTCAAACGACTGTCGAAATCAACTCATAATTGGCCAAGATTTCGCTCATTTTCATTCAAATTGAGGTTACTCGCACGAGTGAGTCAATTTTACTCTTTCGTATGGAGAAGTTTCTAAAAGCGTAGGTTGCTTATGCGCTGAGTGACCTACGCTTTCAGAAATTTCTCCTTATGACTCACTCTCGGAGTTAGTTTCGTTTTCAGTGCAAAAAATGAGCTTAAATATGTTAATGTTGAGAAACGAAGCAATCATTGGATAAGGCCAGTTATCATAGTAGCCCTAACATGGAAATGGTTACCCTAGTTGTCTTGGTTGTTTTTTGGACCGTTCTGTCCGGGTTGCATTCGGGTGAAACATCAGTTCAAGTACAACAGTAGGTACAAACGAACGATGTCACTTACCTTTGCAGTTGTTTGCAGAAGTTTGGAATTCTCGCGTCACTTTTCAAATAGACCAATGTAACATATCCACCATTTTGAGAAAATCGAAGTTGAAGTTCGACAGATTATTATTTTAACTGTTTAAAAACAATACATTTTGCAATACTATTTTTTATGTAGTCAGCGTATAATAACGTTGAAAATTCAGAAGAAACGGTAGAATCACAATTTTACTTTGAATTTCATGCTGCAACATAGAAAAAACCACATAGGACGTTTTGACAAGTCGACGTTTTGTCTACATGATACTAGATTCCCTTTCACAGATTTCAGAGTAGAGTACCTAACTTTAGGTTGGTCCCGCCTTTAGAAAATGAGCACCAATCATGTTAGGCAGTCCGAATGACCGAAGTAACAATCATGTACCCATCATTTCAAGCTGTACACTGGACAATTTTTGACCTATGATTATCTTAAATAAATGAAGGTAAATTTGGTTGGATGTTTTTGTATCACATACAATGATAGAAGAGCAAAAGTTTGTATCGCTTAAATCGATTTGTTTACATTTGTTACATTGGTCTATTTGAAAAGTGACGCGAGAATTCTAAAACGAATCGTTTGTGGGTGAAAAGAAAAGGTTACTAAAGTGTGATTTTTTTCTATCCGTGGGTTGGGAAAGTTACCTTAGGAGAGGTGCTTCTAGCTGGGCCCTGTAAATTAGAATGTGTATGTGTACTTGTATTAAAGAGCCTGAATTTATAAAGAGGCGACATCTTATCCATTTGACAGGTCTTCTGCTCGATTGGAATGACTTTTCCTATGACTTTGACAGATAATCGATTGTTCCAATTTTGACATGTCGTCTCTTATAAATTCAGGCTCTTTACTTGTATGAATAAGACAAAATCGCGGAAAGGTGGAATCAATGATAAGCAACTGAATCGGCAACACTGGCGACGGATTATTATCAACAATCAATTCGAAACTAACGATTTTAAATTGGTTCAGTACTTGACTAGCCTATTGGTCCCAAGCAAATCGATTAACGTATCCCATTCTAGTATAAATTCCATGTTTGTTTTGATTCGCTATGAAAGTTTGACAGATAAAATGAGGGGTTCGTGGATTTTCCTATGCTTCGAGGGGTGCATCGATTTGCTTGAGACCGAAGAGAGTACCAGAGCTGAGCCAAAAAGTTGAGCTCGTTTCTTCGGGACCTTCTGGTCTTAGAGTTACCTCTATGTTATTATCCCAGGAAACATGTCAAGCAGTCATATAGTTGTCAAAATGTAAGGCTTTAGTTGGAAACTTACCCTAGGTGTAGTTCTTCCAGGTCCATTTTGTACCTGTGAATGAAAGTAGATTGTTTTGTTAGTTGCGTTTAGTACCTTTAGAACTAGATAGTTTTTAGGAATTAGATAGAGTGCACAGTGTGGTAAAACGAGTCGATCTAATGGTAATTGTTGTAAAACGATCGTATACACAACCGCATTTATTACAAAACATCGAAAACTTCGTAGCGTTCCTTTCAATATGAGTAACGTGAACTTTCATTCAAAGTTAGAATTTAACCCAAGTGGTAAGTTATTCAGCACATTTTGTCGAAATTAATTTCGGCACAGCTTGGCACAGCATCCATCGACACACCTTCGGCACGTAGGCATTGGATTGTTGTAAATAAAGTGGGAGCACTGCTGGACAACTGTCATTGAAGTTGTTCACCATAACGTGCTGTTTGACTGACTGAGGAACTCAGACCAGCAGTTCAATTATAGATCTAAATACGAAATGTAGGTTCTAGAGTGGGCTCAAGAAAAAGAGGCAGTTAATCAGACCCCATTAGTACCCTTAATTCAAATAATGCTGCAACTCATACAAAACAAGTTACAGAAGTCTATTCATCATCCTCTATAGTCGGTCTCCTACAATGTTTCCCACCGGTTCCAACTCTTTTCGGTCGCTGATAGACCGTTGCTTTTCACATCACTAGGTTGCTAGTCTGCCTTTGAGGGCATTATAAACCACAGGACTTTTACTATCCTATGACACAAAATACCAAAATTTCGCACACCCGACACTTGCCGCGTCATCCTCAATCCAAACTATGCTTGCGATTTCAAAGCAAAACATTCAAGGTGTCAGAAATACCGGGTTGCCGGGCTGGGTATTTTACAAACAATCGCAGCTTGCTCTATAACCGGCACACCTGCAGCACACTTGCGGCACACTGATAAAAAAGATGACCCGAAAAGCCTCATTAATAAAGTTAAATAATAATAATAATAAGATGACCCAAGATTGGTGTGCAGAATGACCTACCCCTTGATTTAACCACATAAATTAAATAGCTAAATAGTACTTAAGTAGATTAAAATTAATATACTTGATATGACCAACCGTATTTCGAGCAGTTCCAGGCAAAATAGCGAACAATAAACTGAATTTTTTCAATCAACCTTCTCCGATTTTGTTTCATCCAAGTTGTATAATTGTTTGTTATGGGAATGGATACACATTTTTGCTAAAATTCTGCCATTGTGGATCTTGTAAAATTTTAAAAATAGCGCCTTTAAAAAAAAAATAACATGGAATCGGAACTTCTGATTGAAATGACGTCTGAGACAAAAGTGTAGAGAAAAATAATGTTTTTTTTTTTCTGGGCAAAATATAAAAAAAAAGAAATCCAAAAAATGTAAAAAACCTAAATATCTCAAATTTGTGTGTCCATTTTTTGAAAATTTAATTAAATTTTGAATTGTTTAAAATTATGGACACTTAAAAATTTACTAGAATGAGGATTTTTTGTATTTTTTTTTTGTTTCAACCTCCATCAATCATTGATCAAAAATACCGCACTACCGCCATCTGTTGAGTACGCTGTCAAGGGTCGTAGTGTGTAAACGTCGAACTCAAGGGAATTGACTGATACTGCCAACTACGATCATTTTAAATTGACCGTGTGTTGCGTGTTCCATGAAAAATATGCTAGTGTTATGTCTCTTTGTCTGTGGCACTTAAAAATTCGGAGATCCCTAAACATATGACGAGCTAGAGTTTCGGAAATGTGACTACTATCGAGTCGTTATAGAATCTTACCCTAGGGGGTGTTCTTCCAGCTGCAACTGGTTTCTGTTGATGAGAATTAGAAAAGGTTTTCAGTTACAATGTTGTAGTCCAGTAGCTCTTTGGCAACAACAATAAAAAGGCAGTGAACATATTCGAATGCAATGTTTCATACCTTTGCAGTTGTCCGCTGTTGTTGTGGCTGCTGTAATCTTCCATTCTGAAATGATGGACGAAACGTGATGAAATGCCACGTGGCAAGAAGGTTTCAATTTTATCATGGGGTTTAACGCCACTTCGTCGAACTCCACTTTGCGTCGGTATATTGTTACACTAATGATATTTTTACTTGTAAGCTAATCACTTGATGCAAACGGTTCCCTGAAGCCTTTGGCTACAGATAAACAGACGTACCTCTTTTTCCTCTATCGTCGTACACGTATTTTATTTAGATAGTTGCGTGGGGGATTCACTTTGACGTTTCTATACATCCTATCGAACTTGTACGCAACATTGTTTGAGGCTTGGCAAGCAAGCTTTTTTCCACGAATAGCATTTATTTCAAAAGATACGTCCGTTTGTCTGTGCGATGGCTTCCATCGTTTTTTAACGGATA
The DNA here is from genome assembly GCF_037179485.1 of Ochlerotatus camptorhynchus. NCBI lineage: Eukaryota > Metazoa > Arthropoda > Insecta > Diptera > Culicidae > Ochlerotatus > Ochlerotatus camptorhynchus. The sequence goes on along the minus strand of NW_027040858.1, from coordinate 5,939,273 downwards.
CGACGAAAATGGCCTCCGCAAGACAAAGTAGCGTGAAACCCTATGCGAGAACTTTCACGAGCAGGTACTCACCATAGCAGGGTTAACATTGTTTCTTCTCTGAAATGAGAAAAAGAAGGTACAAGCCATCGTTTTGTAAACTGCTTTGATTCAATCTGATCTTACCGGAGTTGTCCGCTGCTGTTGATTGCCTCTACGAGTTGTCGGGCCTTTCTTATTAGGTTGGGTCGACATGACCAGTCTTCCAGATCTGTCGGCTCCAGCGCTGAATCGACCAGGCGTCGTCCTCTGATTCGGCGGTCGTCCTCCGCGTTGAGGAGTTGTACGTTGCTGCTGAGATTGTAATTTTCCATTCTGAAATGATGAAATGCCACGTGACAAATAGGTTTTAATTTTATCATAGGGTTTAATGCCACTTCGTCGTACTCCGCTTTGCTTCGTAATATTTTTACTTGTAGGTAAATAACTTAGGTTAGCTGAAGCCTTTGGCCACACGCATTTATTTAAATATGATTAGTTGGGTGAATCCCCCATCACTTTGACATTTCTATACATCCTATTCGAACTTGTACCCAACATTGTTTGAGACTTGGCAAGCAAGCTTTTTTCCACGAATAGCTCGCGAGATGTCGTTCGTGAGTTCCATGGCGATATATTTATGGAACATTTATTTAAAAAGATGCGTTGGCTTTCATCGTTTTTTTTTAACGGATACGACGGAAATGGGCTCCGCAAGGCGAAGTAGCGTGGAACCCTATGCGAGAACTTTCACGAGCAGGTACTCACCATAGCAGGGTTAACATTGTTTCTTCTCTAAAATGAGAAAAAGAAGGATCAAGCCATCGTTGTAAACTGCTTTGATTCAATCTGATCTTACCGGAGTTGTCCGCTGCTGTTGATTGCCTCTAGGAGTTGTCGGGCCTCTCTTATTAGGTTGGTTCGGCATGATTAGTTTTCCAGATCTGTCGGCTCCAGGCGTCGTCCTCTGATTCGGCCGTCGTCCTCCGCGTTGAGGAGTTGTACGATGCTGCTGTGTTCCACCACCATTGTGTCCCGCGGTAGGTCTTGCTTGATGCGGGGTTGTTCGCTGTCCAAGACATTCCTGAGAAACGTAAAAAAGGAATTACAGCTCGGCTTTGGACGGAAAACACAAAATGGTGGTACATTTTCAAACAGTATGACTGCCAGTAGCAGTAGCAAGATTGGAACCTTCATCTCCACCGAACTACCAGGTTCGGTCACTTGTCACTTTCCCTTACGGTGGTCAGAAGCAGACTCTGCTTTTGAAAAAGGTTATCGCTCAGTTGAAGGAAACTTCATTAGCGTAAATGTGATGGCAATTTAAATCCGATTAAGGGGTAATTTTTTATTCTTCAATGGGGCGGATGTGCTGTAGTTGGGCTTGATTTTAAAGATTATGGAAATTTGCACATCCAGTTTTCCGATGATAAACAAAACAATTATTGCATGGCATTTAGAATCAATGAATTCGGTTCAATTTAATTATTTTTGAAATATTAGTTATTCAGCTTAATATTCAATACGCTAGTTCTCTAAACTTTGATAAAGCCGCTTCGCTTGGTATTGAATCCTATCCTCGCTCTAACTAACTAACCCATATTTCTGAATTTCTTTACTCGGCAGGTCTACCCTTAGAGATTTCTAAAACAAAGCTTTTTCTGCTCTATTTAAAACTTGACCCATATTTCCTAACGCCGCTGTAAATATAATCATTACTGGTTCTCTGAGAGTCTCTATAATAAGGATATACAATACAATCGTTACTGGCAGCACTGACCCGATTTGGCTTCCAACGTGCCGTAGTAGGCACGCATAATGAATACTCGTATTACTCGTTTTGACGTTCCGATTCACTGTACAAATAAGACAGCACGACATTATAGCAACTTGGGTATATTTACAGTAAATCATAGTTTTGCTAGAAGGGCAGCCATCCCACGATTCCGCATGTTCTTAAAAAATCCAAAATTATAAAATTCGGCATATTTTCGTTTCCGACAGGCGACCAGCATGGTGAAGAGCGATGATTGGCGTGACATGAATAAAAAAAAAACTAAAAACCGACAACAAAATTTACCGTGCTCGTTCCGTACTCCTATCCTGAAAATATGTATTTATTTGTTTGAAACTGGCAACCATTTCCTCCCACCAATACCACCGATGCAAGCCGCACACGATTAATCACTCACACACATACAAACAATGGCGACCGGCGGCGGCAGCGGAAAACAATAGCGCACCACAATCGATAGTGGCAGAAAATCACACTAACACCACACCACCACCATCGTTCGTGTCGGCGTTGAAAAATCGTTACGTGTGTGTGTGTGTGCGTGTTCTATATATTCTTTCTTTTTTTCCCCTTACAAAAAAAATCTTGAATATTTATTAACCGAGCAAGCTGTGCGTTGTATAATGAGTTTGTTAATCCTAAGCGTTATGTTTTATTAACGTCATCCGAAGAGGTCAAAGTGAGCGGCGATTTGTCGATATGTTGGATTGCGAATGCTGAGGTATGTCAAAATTTGTGCCTCTCACTTTTTCTTTCTTAAAATTAATAAACATAAGTAAGTGTTAAAATTGTGTATTTGTTCTTATTTTCGTTCTTTAACCATTGTGCGTGCACCAAACTACCTCGTGAAGTTAGCTTAAATTTCACTCATTATCATAATCCTATTACCTTCTCTCTTTCGTTTCTTCGAACAACCAAAAATCAACAATTTCCGAACGATGACTGCTTTGGATGTAAATTACATCTCAGATTACGATAAGCGAGGTAGAGAGAGAGAGATGCGAAACTCGTTCGACAAGTGCACTTGAGTCTGTTTTTGTTTTATTTATATTACGTAACTAGTAGCAACAAAAAAGAAAAATTCAACGCCCTCTTCCTGCTACTTCCGGCTACTTCCGAACAACTACCTTATTTTGTTTTTTTTTTTATCGTACACTGTTTGCTTCACCGTTTGGAGAAAGTTTTGCTCCCCTATAAAACGGACGAGAAATAAAACTCTGCATAAAATATGGTTTCCATTGAGAGAAAAAAAAAACACAAATCACCGAAAAGTAAGCAAGGAAGCCAAGTAAAATTTCATAAATAAATCATCGCACCGGGAATCGGAAAATCACAACGGATGGTCCATCGAAGTAAGCCATATACGACAAACTGTTTGCTGAGCGAGACAAAATGGGTGCAGCGGAAAGATGGATGATGCCCGTGTCAGTGTAAGATTATGTTCATCCCACCTTTGTCCCGGTGAGGTACAAATCTGTGCCGAGAAATCACAGTCGCTTGAAAAAAAAATCGGTATTGTTTTGCAAGGAAATAAAAATCGAATCTGGTACAAACGCCTTACGTACTTAAATCTTCCAGTTTTGGTAGGGATAGTCAATACAATTAAAGGTAAACTTAGTAATACTGACGTTTTATTTGCTGGAATCTGAAAGAAATCCATTAGGTGTCCCTTGAAGATGTTTTTTTTTATCGAATGTACCTACGAATGGTGAATAAAGGAATAACAAAAATAGTTGCTGAAGAAACGCCGTACATCTGACAGCACTTCTATCCACAAATATAAACCAAACAATATCAATTTTTATTGTGGAAAAGTTTGGGGGTGTCGTCAATACCAGAAACTATTTTCTTCTTGGCCATTGCGTCCTTAGTGGAAACTTACGGCTCCCCTCAACTTGTGTGACCCGAACTTGTCAGCCTTATTTATGAAAATGTTGCGGGTTGCTTTGGTTTTTAGACTGATGTTAAAATAATTGAAAGTTGAAAACATAAGTTCACACATCAAAGTACAAAGGGAATAGCAGGTAAACAAACCAATTATTCGATACGCCACCCTAGAAACTGTAGCATCGAAATGAACCAATGTATGCTGAAACCGGTGTGACAAAAATATTCTGCTGGGAATCTTATTCGGGGCAAAATATGCAATATTTTCTATTATTCTACGAAACCCATGCGTTTTTTCAGTGGTCTTATTGCATCAAAGTATACCTTAAGCATCCATCTTGAAGGTAAATGAGAAAGATTTCCAATAACGGTTATGTGATTTTTTTGCAATTTGTAGAAGTTATTGAACTTCAAGGATCTTCCTACATCTTCACGAAATTTCGCAGAACTTAAGAAAACTTCGAAAAAGTTCAGGGAACTGCGTAGAAATTCAGCAATCTTTCTAAAAGTGCAGCAAATGTTGTAGAAGCTCAGTAAATTTTGAAGGAATTCGGATAACGTTATAGAATTTTATCAAACTTTGTAGAAATTGAAAACTTTTGCTCGAACCCCAACACAAAGATCTACTCCAATTACTTTGTACTAAAAATTTTGGAAAGATTAATCTAAAAGGGAAAGGAGGGGCGAAAAAAGATCCTACCAAACTTTGTTCCACTACTATGGCTAAGGTCCCAGGCTAAGATTCCCAGCTAGCTGTCTCAAAGAAACCAGGAACGGCTATTTTTCCTATTAAGATTAAGCACTAATTGTTTGGATCTATTTTACGTAGGGTTAGTTTACTAGTTTTGACACTTGTGGTCCAGTTTGTTGCCCTAGGGACTAAACCAAATTTGAAATACATTTTCAAATTAAACATATGTTCGAATCTTGTATCGTAAAAAAATTGAAAATAATGCAAAAAGTTGGAAGGGTTGTATACTAGATACGACCGCAGGGTTGGCGTTGGATAACGTCTGTTATGTGTTGTACTTAATTGTGTATATTATATTTTAGGAATATTTCTTAATAACTCTTTTGCGAAAGTTTGGTGGCCCTGAAAAGAGCCGTTTTGTTGGGCTGATGTTGTTGACAATGATGGAACGGGCGACCTTGTTGGACGCTTATATAGTAGAACAGAAAATATTAGAGGTGTCAGATACTCGCATACGTACGTTAAACCAACAATCAATACGAAACTAACGATTTTAAATTGACTCACCACTTTAGTAGCCTATTGGTACCAAGCAAACGATTAACGTACCCTATTCTAGTTGAAATTCTATTACTACACTATGTTTGTTTTGATTCGCTATGAAAGTTTGACAGATAACATCAGGGGTGTGTGGATTCATGCAGAACATGCAGGGGTGAGTGAAATAGCTTGGGACTGCTTGGGACCGTTGTTCTGGTACTGAGTGAGCCAAAAATAATAATGATTTTCTTCGGGACCCAGTGGTCTTAGAGTTACCTCTATGGTTAAACTCTTTCTTGATAATGTTGTGGCCCTGAAAAGGGCCATTTTTCCAACGCGCTCGGCGTAGTTGCCCTTGCGGAGCACACGGTGAATACGACCGACTGAGAACTGCAGCAGCTGGGCATTCCATGACGGCGGCCCAGTATACCGGAGCACTGGCACCAACGCACTCGGCGTAGTTGCCCTTTCGCCCCCAGGCTCTGCTGCCGCTGCTCTGATGCCGTTGCTCTGCTTCCGCTGCTCTGGTGCTGCTGCTCTGCTGCTCTGCTGCTCTGCTGCTGGGTCGACGATCGGATAGACAATGATGGAACGGGTGACCTTGTTGGACGCTTATATAGTAGAACAGAAAATATCAGAGGTGTCTGATACTCGCATCTGATGTCTCGGTTGGAGAAAGTATAAGAATATTAAAAAAATCAATCGATTTTCACCATCTTTAGACAATGGTTTACTTTTAACCATTTTTCAATAGTTTACAGAATGAAATCAATAGTTTTGAAACATTCAGCAAATTGCTAGAAATATTTCCAATCGATTGATGCCATTATCTCGTAAATCTATCGAGAGACGGTTGAGTTATTATCGTTCAAAATCTTTTAATTTTTCGTAACGCATCCAAAATGACTGTTTTCAATTTTGTACCCCCGTATGTTGCCGAAAGACGTTATCCAACGTCAAAATGTGTAATTTGAACCTGATGAATGTGGGAATTTAAGTAAGGGCCAGTTCGAGCACCACTAGGGCCTTAAACTGGCACACTTAGCCTAGTTTTATTTCTTGCTTTATTAGAAAAATTTCTACTTTTTTTAATTTAAACATTAATATCCTTCAACAGAATATTTTGTGCTAAATACAAAAAAAAAACATTCATAAGTTTACTTACAAAAAGCACAGTGAAAAATATTACTGGTTAATAACGCTCAAACGTCAGTCTGTGCGTGAAATATGGTGGACATTTCCTTACCCTTTCACTCCTATGAAAATCCCATAAGATACTGTCAAGCTTTGCGTGAAGAGACGGCGCCTCACTGGTACCATTGTGGAGTGAAGAGATAAGACAAAGTTCACTAGATTTCATGCACAGATTGTCAGCTGTTTATGGTATTTTACCCTAGGAGTAAAGAGTTATTTTGCATGAAGTTCCACATATGTAAAGGGCGAACACGAAATTATTGCGACACCGAAAATGTCATGCCAATTTTCTTATAATGTTTAGAATCAAACCAAAATTTTAGGGTAGTTTTATACATATATTTACTTCAAAAATCAAAAGAAAAGTTAATCGATGGAGCCTTGAGTGTAAAATTGAACGCATTTTCGCTTGATGTCCTCCATCAAAGTCTTTACAGTGTCATCCGGTACCAGTTTCTCAGTTTTTTTTCCATTTTCTTAACATGTCCTTCTCGTCTTTGACTGTCTTCTTGCTTTTCCGAAGTTCCCGCTTCATTATTGCCCAGTACTGCTCCACCGGGCGCAGCTCCGGACAGTTTGGCGGATTCATGTCCTTTGGAACAAAATGGACAGAATTGGCCTCATACCACTCCAGGACACTTTTAGAATAGGGGCATGATGCCAAATCTGGCCAAAATAGCGGAGCTTCGTCGTGCTGCTGCAAGAACGGCAAAAGGCGCTTCTCGAGGCACTCAGATTTGTAGATCTCGCCATTTACTGTGCCCTTTGTCACGAAAGGCTCACTCCTCAGTCCGCAAGAGCAGATGGCCTGCCAAATGAGATATTTGGAGGCGAACTTCGACATTTTCTTCTTCTTAAATTTATCATCCACATCGAACTTGCTCTTGCCGGTGAAAAACTCCAACCCCGGAATTTGCTTAAAATCGGCTTTTATATACGTTTCGTCGTCCATCACACAGCAGCCATATTTTATCAGCATCTTCTCGTAGAGCTTCCGTGCCCGAGTTTTAGCCGTCCATTGTTGGCGCTCATCGTGGTTTGGGAAGTGCTGTACCTTGTATGTATGTAGTCCAGCTCTCTTCTTTGCATTCTGGACGTAGCTCTGCGACATGCCGATCTTTTTAGCCAAATCACGGCTTGAGACGTTGGGATTTGCTTTAATCATCCGCTTCACCTTTCCCTCCGTCTTTTTGTTCTCCGGTTTTCTTCCAGCTCCTTTGTCGTGGTCCAACGTCAACCGCTCCTGGAACCGCTTCAACACTCTGGAGACGGTTGAATGGTGAATGTTCAACATTTTTCCCAACTGCCGGTGCGACAGGTCAGGAAATTCCAGGTGTTTGGAAAGAATGTGTTCTCTCAACTCGCGTTGGTTCACCTCCATTTTCGTTGAATCGAAAAACACGACTTCGAGTTTGACAGCATGTACACAATACACATCAATGAGAAAGTGTGCAAAATTTGGTTGATTTTTACCCAATGGTAAAAAAGTTATGCCCTGTTGAATGTGTCGCAATAATTTCGTGTTCGTCCTTTAATGTGGCTACGTAGAAACGGGAACAAGTTTTGGGAACTACATAGAAATTAAGTAAACTTCGTTTAATTTCAGAGAACTTTAGAAAAGTTCGGGGAACTTCTTCTAACTTCATGCTACATACTTTGATGAAAATCAATGGACAAGAGCTTTCAAAGCCTGTACCATTTTTGCATTAGAATAATTGTGTGGAAGGAGAATCATACTCTATGCCCAGGGAAACGAGAAATTTTCCAACCCAAAAGATTCCCAGACCAGATCGGAAATGGAACCCAGCTGCCTCCAGCATGGTCTTGTTTTATAGAGCTGCGCCTTTACCTATTGAGCTAAGGAAAGCGTTGGCAGACCTCACAGTGGTCGGGTTGGCAAAATCACGAACTTCATTGAATTGAGTATAAACTATTGCATTAATCAAGAATGGAATCGTTCACCTAAGTATTGACACAATTGGACAATTTGAAAAAATATCATTACCCACTATGAAAAAAAATGAAAAACCTAACTTTTTTGGGCGGAATAGATGAAGGTTGACCACGAACAAATCCGGACACATTAAAAACTCTGCCATTAAGGCATTTTTTGAGTAAAATTTTTCTAAATCAAGCTAAGAGTGTATATAATCACAGTAGGCATTGGTTGTCAGGATAAGTTGATTTCTAGAAATTCAAGACAAGTCCACGCAAACCAACGTAACCATCGGGTAGCGGAAGTCTTACCCTATCCGATGGTGATGTTGATTTGCGTGGGCGAGCCTTGACTTTTTAGGAATCGTCGCAAAAAGTCATTGTTTACAAAAGCTGTTACGCCCTAATTCCAGCTCTATCGAGATTTGTTTACATCATGACTTGACCAGAGCAAGCACGTTGCGATTTGATCCTGCACGCTCGAAGTGAAAATCCCGGTCTATCCGCTCCTGGCAGTTTTCGATCAAATCCCTGTGCAGGAATTGTTTACCTCGGTTGCCAGGAAGAGTGTCCCAAAAGAATGTAAAATCAAAAAGAAGTTGAAATTCTCCAAAAAATCCTTGTTTGGAAAGCAATCTGCAGTTCTGGGCTGAAAAGCGAAACTTTCGTTACTTCTGGGACCATGAACCAGCAAATTTATTCCAACTCCAACAGGTCCACAATGTCTGTATTGTTTACTGGGGTGCCCCAATCGGTGCAATACGAACGAATTTCGAAGAAACCACCGAGCAGGTCCAGAAGGTGTACGCGACAGGTTGGAAGGTCGCAGAATATCGGTGTTCACCCAGCTAAAGCTCCTCTCCTTTTTAGTTTTTTTCTCGTTAAACTCCTTCTCTCAACAATTTGGTAAATCTTAGCCTTTAGCAGAAAGACGCTTAACACTTTTTTCGGCGAATTTATGATCCTGTTTCACGTCATGGTTCTTCTCTATGCCTCTTCTTCCTCGCATTTCAAGCTTATTCCGTGCCGCATATTAGCTCACTGCGTGCTCTCAGCTTAGTGTTCTGGATGCACTTCCACAGTTATTAATTGAGAGCTTTCTATGCCTGTACCATTTTTGCATTAGTATAATTGTGTGGCAAGTACAATCAATCACCCTCCCAGGGAAGTCGAGAAATTTTCCAACCCGAAAAATCCCTAGACCGGACTGGGAATCGAAGCCCACCTCCACCTCCAGCATGGTCTTGCTTTGTAGCTGTGCCTTTACCGACTGAGCTAAGGGAGGCCCTCTTCTCTATGCCTGTTCAGATAAATTAGTTATTTTATTAATTTTCTCTACTGCGCTAAATCAAACAATTAGAAATAATGCTGCATCCTCTCGTTGTGTTAATAGCAGCCAGTCCTCCAAATGGTTGATCGCTTCCTTGACCGGTACGCTGGAAAAAAGAGCTGTGATGTCGAAAGATACCATAATCTCGTCCTCGCTGATGTCTCCTGAAGATTGTAGTTGCTGGGCAAACTCCTGGGTGTTACTAACTGCTTTACTCTGGAACTGATTCGGCATACTCTGGAACTCTGTGACTAGCCACTTCGCTAGTTTGTGGGTGGAGGAACCAACTGCAGACACGATCTCTCGCATTTCATTCCCCGGTTTGTGGACTTTGGAGAGACGTTTGATCCTGGGTAGAATGGGATTGGATTCCCGTAAACGACCTGCTCCATCTCCTAATATTGATTTGCACTCCTTCAGTGCCTTCTCCACGCGTTTCACTATGTTCTGTAAGGGGTCTACTCGAAGCTGTCTATACGGTACGTTGTTAATCTTCGTCGTCATCTGATTGTCGTAGTCGTCTGCGTTCACATAGTATACTGCTTTACTTTTCAGGTCCTTTACAATCTGAATTTCCTTTTCGTTGGTTCGACATTGTTCTTGTCCGTCATTGATTATGTTCGATGTGATAGTCCTGACCGTATTCTGTGATGATGTTGTAAGTGTCTTGGTAATCACTGTTTCTACGTCAATTATGATCTGCTCCACGTCTGGCTTGGTTGTAACCGCGTATGCTAGCCCCTTGTTGAGGTGTGTCAATTGTTCTTCCGTGAATGTGGTCGTCAATCGATTTACAACCAACCCATTAATGAAGTGAACCCTCGGCGTCGTGGAGATGGTGGATGGGATCTGCTCACCCGTTCGGTGTGTCGTCCGTCTCCGTTGAGACTCGTGTCGTAGTCTGTTTAGCTTCCTATCGTGCAGCTTTCGTTTCCTATCCGATTTCCACTCCTCTGCTACCGATTCACAAAATTCGATTTCACTGGATCGTATCTGTTTACAGTTCCAAGCGAAGCGAATTTTTTGTTAATTTAATTTTTCACGATGGTGCAAGATCGAGTATTTTATATGAGATTTTCACTTCGATTTGAACTCTATACAGTTCTTAAAAGCATAAAAAATACCCTATTTTCTCGAAGTTCTAAAAGATTTTTTTATTTGGTTCCAAGACAATTTTCAAGTGCAATTTTAAACTGCTCGAATGATGTTATCCATTCCATGAAAAGAAGCAGAATCCACGAGGAACTTTGACAAGAATACAATGATCAGTCTACTGTAGATTCTAAAAGTACACACTTAGAAACAACTAATTTTACTTGTGACAGAATTAATCTTCGACATAAAATGATGTAAACGAACATGTCATGTAAAACGAAATTGAAAAGTTCGTTACTTGACGAAAAATACGTTTGATTGAGCTGAATTTCGCTTCGGGTTCGACTCAATTTTATGTCAAAATTAACGCGGGTGTATTTCAAAGAAGATTTAAAGAAAGTTTCAAGGAATCATGCTGGGTAAAGAAGACTGGAAATGCTTTCGGCAACGTGAGGCTTTAGGTAGTGATGAATCGTCGCTAGAACTATTCCACAACCGCAGACAGTATTGTCGTTCAAGTTGGACACTGGAAAACCCACACGCGACATTCGATTTTACCCTCGTTCTGTACGTTAAACATAACGTCGGACATAGTGCGCTGAATAGCGCATCATTGTGCGAATACAGCGCACTATGTCCGACGTTATGTTTAACGTACAGAACAAGAGTAAATTCAATTGGCGGGTGTGGGGTTTTCCGGTTTTCAACTGAAACGATAATATATGAGCAAGTCAAACGTTCACGTTTTTGCCTATAGATTTGAAGAAATATTTAAAATCTCCTCGTACATTGTACGAGTTAGGTAAAGAAGTGTGCGTTTGACTACTGTGTTACCTGACTTATAACGAATATGCGTTGTATACTTACTGAGAGCATGCAGCCGAAATTTTGCCAGGCAATGTATAAACAACACCGAAATGAGAACTAACGCGTCATTTGTTATTTAACGCCTCTGTGATAATATTTGAAATCAAGTGTATTTGTTTAATACATAAACATTTTTAACGGTACCGATTTTTTTTCAGAAATAGTACATATGAAAAAGATTTATGTAACTCCCAGTACAGATGAAAATGTGGAAACACTGTCTATATCTCAATCTATACCTATATCGATGGTTCCTAGAAAATACTTGCGAACAAATTACATACTCAGTCAGTCACTGAATTAGATTGAACGGCCGTGTGCCAAACTTTCGGTTCTATTACCGTTAAATGCATCATCGTCAATTGACAGTTCATCAATTCGGACTGTCGTGAATTGACGGATAGAAATGAGTATGTGTGCAGTATGTATAAGTTTGTGGGTCTTCCATAAACCACTCTACTTTTTTTTATAACTTAAGTAAATCGTCAAACTGGTACTTTAAAACGCTTCTGCTATTTCCTGCTACCATAACAGAGCGTGACGTTATCATCGGATCCACCCTACAGGTGAAATCATTATTCACCTGCAGCCGTTTCTGTTTTGATTCGTTTGCTTCGTACCATGCTGTTAAGGTTTGGGTCAGAACCAATTTTTAACATACACAAACGTAGCCAAAAGTTCATCCCCCGACGGCGAAAGAGATAAAACGGTATTGAATCCCTCTCGCGGTGAACCTTTTTTTCCGATGCATAACAAATACAAACACCAATAATACATGCGAAGAAAGAGAAACTGGGCCCAGGCAACTCTCCGGTTCACTTCCGGATGCTCTTTGGGTTACGTACGATGTGTGTTCCGGAACGAAGCATGCTCTCCCCGGCGGGAGCTAACTGCTGGAAGCTGGACCTACTGCTTACTGGGAGGGAACGCATGCTCGCTCCGTTGATCCCATCACAGAGGGCTTGGCGAGAGATTTTCTCCTGCACATTTACATAAAGCACTGGGTGGCAGAAATTTTGGTACAGATGTGTACCAGAGCTGGGCTTTTCCAATCCTTGTTCAGCCTTCTAGTTTTATTTCAAAAAATGTAATGGAAGACCGCTTCATATCTTATATTTTTTATGGGTCTGCTTTACCTTGCTGAACAATCGGATTTACATATTTATATTGTTATTGTAAGCCTTAAAATTACCTTTGCATTTCGGGATTCGAACCGGCAGTCACTGGTTTACAGGCGTCAAGCATACCTACTTGACCACTTAAGCATATGCGTGGCAAAAGGTATGGTAATTAACTTGAAGCACGTCAAATTTAAGTTGAATAATAGATGAGTATTATACAGCAATGCAGAATTGTAAACAACAAATGATGACAGATTCCTCTAATTTTCAAGTGCAGTTAAGTGTGTGATGTATTTCGATGACCATTGAATGCTATTTTAGTGCCATAATTGAGTTATATTGTCGGAATGCGGTTAAAAAATTTATTGTAACATAAAGTGGTGAATAGTCAAATCACAGGAATACAAATATTAATACTTCTGACGTCGTTGCAGTCCACTTCTATCTTGAGCTATTCCTTAAAAGCTCCTCTTCCTTGTCTCTACTGTTGGCGATGCTTTAGATTAGAAAGGTAGGCTGTGAATATATAAGGACTAAAATGCCAAAAATGCAACGAGTGACACTGATGACATCTAACAAAATTGTGCAATAGATTCCTATCATAGAGGTAACTCTAAGACAAGTAAGTCCCGAAGAAACGTGCTCAACTTTTTGGCTCAGCTCTTGTACTATCTTCGGTCCCAAGCTAGTCGAATCACCCCTCGAAACATAGGAAAATCCAATAACCCCTCATTTTATCTGTCAAACTTTCATAGCGAATCAAAACAAACATTGTGTAGTACTAGAATTTTCACTAGAATGGGGTACGTTAATCGATTTGCTTGGGACCAATAGGCTAGTCAAGCAGCGAGCCAATATAAAATCGTTAGTTTCGTATTGATTGTTGTTCCTATTCTTCTATCAGGTTATCAAAATATTTATAGCGCATTTCTGATTTGTGGAGTTGTTTTAAGCTTAAATAAGTGTTGTTCAGTCTTTAGTTCAGCTAGCTTATTGAGGTTGAATTATGGGGATACCATTTGCTTTATGCACTACTAATCAACTGTATATTCAGCCTACGGTTAATTAGCTTTTTAAACCTTTAAGTTTTTTAATCTAGGCGACGATGAATCGAGTGATGTGCGTTGTTCGAGTATCGGGGACACTTTCGAGTCCCTTTGAATCTCGAAGGGGATTACGGCAAAGTGATGAATTTTCGTGTTTGCTTTAAAATCGCGTTAGAAGGTGTGATCAGAAGAACTGGGATAGACACGAGTGGCACGATCTTCAGGAAGTCCATCCAGCTTCTTGACTTCGCCGATGACATTGACATCATGGCGCGAAACTTTTAAGCGAACCGCACACGTATCAATATATTGACGCGGAGGGGAATTATTGACAATTATATTGATGATGTGAATACAGAATTATTGTCAATACGGATGTATTGACGTCAATATAAAATGTATTGACAATATAAATAATATCAATATAAAATGTATGTAAAATGTATTGACAATACGATTGACGATGGCGGAAACGTACATCAGACTGAAGGCTGAAGCTAGGCGGATTGGACTTGCCATCAATGCATCAAAGACAAAATACATGAAAGGAAGAGGTTCTAGGGAAGACAATGTTAGCCTCCTGTAGTGTATATAATGAAGAGCAGAGATTATTAGGTAAATGCGAATGAAAAGATTGAGCAGTGATTATAAGCACATTAACAAGCATAAATTTAAGAAATTAATACCATAAGAATTTACAGTAATGTTGTTCAGTGTATGCTGAAAAAGTAACTCAAGAGATAACTCCCAACTCTATCGACAAAAACGATATTAACGAGACTTTATTCCGTTTGAGCTTGATTTAATTAAATGGCAACGAAGAAACAGCAAAGAACGATAAAATTGTTGTCTAGTGATCGGGTTTGGATGAATCGTTGGTGAGATTTGTGCGTGTTATCTTGTCTTCATTCTGTTAACGATTTTCCTGACGGATAGACGCTGGATTTCATCGTGGGACCTCTTGGCAGCGTCGTTCACCACACCTCCCACCCCGAGTTCAGATTGACGGTGACGAAATCGAGGTGGTCGATGAGCTCGTGTATTTGGGCTCACTGGTGACCACCGAAAATGATACCAGCAGAGAAATTCAAAGACGCATTATGGCAGAGAATCGTGCCTACTTTGAACTCCGGAGGACGCTCCGGTCGAATAAAATTCGCCACCGCACGAAGTTGACTGTCTACAAGACGCTGATTAGACCGGTGGTCCTCTACGGCCACGAGACCTGGACTATGCTCCGTGGTGTTTTCGAACGGAAGGTGTTGCGTACCATCTACGGTGGAGTGCAGATGGATGACGGAACGTGGAGGAGGCGAATGAACTACGAATTGCACCAGCTGCTGGGAGAACCATCCATCGTCCACATTGCAAATATTGGGCGACTACGATGGGCTGGGCACGTCGTAAGAATGCCGCACGACGACCCAGTGAAAATGGTTCTAGAAAGCGACCCAACAGGAACAAGAAGAAGAGGTGTGCAGCGGGCAAGGTGGATCGATCAAGTAGAAGGCGACTTGCGGACCCTTCGCAGACTACGAGGCTGGCGAAGTATGGCCATGGATTGAGTAGAGTGGAGACGACTTCTTCGGACAGCAGATGACAACAAGGCCTTAGTCTGATTGGTAAGGTAAGTAAACCTTAAATCAACTAATAATCAGTTAATTACTGTTCAGCATGAATTGTTACTTGGGACGGGTACGGGATGGGTTTCGGGTAAAAATACCCGCATCCGACCATCTCTAATGTGAAACCTTATTGTTTAATTTAAAAAAGTTGTCAACATTTACTCGAAGGTCAGTTCAATAGACGTGGAGTTTTTTTCGGATATGGAGGGGAAAACCGATTTTAGTGCAATAGGTCAATGCACGCAAAAGCTAACCTCACTTTCGCCTTCCTTTTATTCTGCGTTCTCCAGGCGAGTCGGAGCGATATGAATGTGAGCCAAAACTAGCCCGGCAGAATTGTAAAAAATCGAGGGTGTGGAGCGGGGAACCCTATTCTGATGTCTGTGAGAGGGAAATCAGTGGGGTATGCGGTATAAGAAGGAGTTCTTCGAAATTTTACGAAACTTTTCAGTTTGGCTTTAAAAATAGCAACAATATACACATTTCGCGTGTGAAAAGTAGCTTCGAGATCTTGCATCTAAATTCTAAATATAATATTCGCTGTTACTGATTCTCGCAATCCTTTTATTCTCGGTGTGCGATTGGGATCAACCGATCGACGACGAATGCTGCGATAAGTGGGATCGGTGGATCAGTCGACTTCCAGAGGTTGAGAACATGAAGGATCAGTTCCGTCGACTACAGCTCCCTCCAACTCAAGGGGACCGACACATCTAAATCTCAATTCTAGATGCTCAAAAAATCTCCCACTAGCGAATCAATCTTCGAAAAATCTGCTTTCCTTTCTCGCATCTACTTGCATCGCGCATCATCTTTTTGCAGGAACTCTTCATAATCGGCATCAATCTTCTTTCTATTTACTCAGCGTGCGCGCAGCTAGCCACACCAAAACAAGATCTTTCCTGCATCGAAGATAGAGTCGCCCCCCTCGCTCCAACTCCACGTTCTTGTCGATGCCAGTCAAGACGCGTACGGTGCTACCATAGAGGTAACTCTAAGACTAGAAGGTCCCGAAATAACGTGCTCAACTTTTTGGCTCAGCTCTGGTACTCTCTTCGGTCCCAAGCTAATCGATTCACCCCTCGAAACATAGGAAAAACCAATAACCCATCGTTTTATCTGTCAAACTTTCATCGTGAATCAAAACAAACATTGCGCAGTACTAGAATTTCGACTAGAATGGGGTACGTTAATCGTTTGCTTGGGACCAATAGGCTAGTCAAGTAGTGAGCCAATTTAAAATCGTTAGTTTAGTATTGATTGTTGGTGCTACTGCGTATTTTCGCGTTTTGGCGGACGAAGGGCCGTTGTGTTCCCTGGTGATGGCGAGGTCGAAGGTCGCACCATTGAAGATGCTGTTAATTCGACGTCTTGAGCTGCAGGCAGCAGTCGGTGGATCCAGGCTAATGAATTCTGTGATCGACGCGCATTCGTTGGACGTGAAGAAAAGGTTCATCTGGTCCGATTCCAGGACGGTGATTTCGTGGATTCAGTCGGAGCAGCGCCGATACAAACCATTCGTAGCCTTTCGGATTGGTGAAATTCTGAGTCTCACGAACCACAGCGAGTGGTGGTGGATCTTCACGAAGAGTAATATTACCGATGATCTAACGAAGTGGAAGAAGGGAACGAGTTTGGATTCAAATGGTCCGTGGTTCCAAGGCCCGCAATTCCTGTATCAGCCGGGAGAAGAATGGTCGCAGCAAGACAACGGGCAGCTGAACACCCCAGAAGAAGTCCGAGCATGTCATCTGATTCATGATATCTCGACACTACAAAGTTGTTGGAATACCATCACCAGCAAGCGGCTCACGCGAATGCGAAGACTGTGGTTAATGAACTCCGTCAATGTTTCCTAGGATGGCTCCGCTTCCGATGGCTCGACTTACTCCAAATTTGCAGCCATTTAGCTTCACTGGCGTCGATTACTGTGGGCCAATGATCGCTACTGTTGGACGCAGGTTTGGAAAATCGGTGGATTTATCTTTTCCCGTGTCTGACGACGAAGGCAATTCACCTTGAAGTCGCTCACAGTCTAACGACACAATCGTGCCTGATGGCAATCGGGCGATTCGTTTGCCGACGAGGTAAACCGATCGAGTTCTTCTCGGATAATGGCACAAACTTCCAAGGGGCCAGCAAGCAGATCGTTCAAAAAAATCGAAGGAGACACGGTTGAATTTTAATCCTCCTAGTGCACTACACATGGGTGGAATTTGGGAGAGACGGGGCCGTTCGGTTAAAGCAGCATTGGTAGTTTTCAACGACGGAAGATGATTGACGGACGAAGTATTTCTAACTACGTTGGCAGAGCCAGAAGACCTGATCAATTCCCGCCCGTTAACGTACAGTGGTCTTGAATCGGATGCAAACGAAGCCCTCACTCCAAATCACTTCGTCAAGGGTATCGGGGTAAAGTAGAACTAATTCCCAGCACGAACGAAGCTGATGCTTTGCGGGACAGTTTCAAACGGTCCTAATCTTTGGCAGATCAGCTGTGGAACAGATGGATGACGGAATATCTACCCAAAAATCCGTTTAATTTCGTTCATCAGAGTGGTTCATTGGAAGAATAAAGAATTTTAACTGACCAAATGGACTACAGTTACGTACCTTTGAGTGAGTCCTTTCACGTCGCATAAATAGGCCTACATGTACTCGATTGATCACCTTGGCCAGAATCACTTGTCCCTCTTCGATCGGAACGTTGCAATTCCCTCGCGTTTGACGTTTACACACTACAGCCATTGGTTGAGTGTGTTGCCCATCACAGTGTATACGACAGATGGTAGTGTTAGCATGCGTAGGCGAGCGACCAATTACGCCAAATAGGCGCTCAAATGCATTGTGTACAAAAGCGGATACGTCCCTTCGAAAAAGTAATCAAGATATCTATATAAACATTTCAAAAGGTCCTATCTGCATTGATCGATTCTCTTCATCAACTTTCTCTTTCGTCAATAACTCAGCTGCAAAACCTTTCCCTGTTGTATTTGACGTTTTGGACGCTAGATAAGAACCTCCTTTATCAAACTATGTGGTAGAATTAGCGCGAAATCAGTTTGCATAGCAGTGGTTATGAAAAGAGAAAGTCGATGAAGAGAATCGATCAAAGCAGATAGGACCATTTGAAATGTTCATCAAGATATCTTCATATAATTATATCAATCCATTAGGTAGGGATGGGACCACGATTGAAGCGATTTGGATGGGGAGAGTGGAATTGCCAACCTTCTGTTGTTAACATTTCATGAATTAAAGGTGGGCTCTTTTTCCCACTCATTGGGACATCCCCTCGTATAATGGCTTGTTCTGTATCTGGTGATACAACCAGGTATCGTACTTGATCAAGTCATACGAGGTGGACAGTCTTATGGCTGTGCCCTACAACAATGAGCGGTATCCTTTACATGCATACATACAGAGGCATATTCTGATTCAATGGAAAAATTAACAGGTTGCTTCGATATTCCATCAACACGAAGAATTCAAAATGTGGCTCAGTAATAGCCCCCTGATTGGTATACTAGTGCATCCGCGGCATTACGGTGTTACCTGACTCATAACGAAAAATACGATCGTCTAATTTAACATGGCATAATGAACGTTAAAGCTGTATTCAGATCTGCACGATATTGACACGCGCGGGCGGGATTAAGATTGGTAAGAGAAAGAGAAAGGTACTAGTTGTCTTTCTCATACCAATGCAAATCTAGCTCAGGTCAAATACACCTACCAACTAGACAAGGTATACGATGCCGTGGATTCAATATTATATTCCTTATGAGTCATGTAACACAGTATCAGTCCCCTGAACAAAGTCGAAGTAAGACATCTTCTGTCTGCTCTGGCACAATATTCTTTTGTTATCACCGCGCCTGTGTACCAACATTTTTTTTGCTCCCTGTGTGGAAAACAATATAAACAGAGGGCTCATTTAAGGTGGTTTCTTTGGATTAACCACAGTTTAAGAGCCTTCGAAAATCACCGAAAACGGTGCAGAAAATGCGATGTGAACCATGACATCAAGCCAAACTTAAACTTCGGTCGATTTTATAATGCTTCGATAGGATGATGAGACAAGCGACGAGAGTGTTGCTTATTGATTGCTATCGAAATTCCGATATCACACCACCCACGTGAGTTGGTATTAGTGTTTGTGGAACTGCGGAGAACACGATATTCTCGACTACTTTTTCAAAGGTACGTATCTGCTTTGGTAAACAATGCTCTTTTGATCGTCGGTTTGGCGTAGCTGGTAGCTCGCTCACGTATACTAACATCACTATCAGGTGCGGGAAATTTTCCCCCAACTGATGGTAGTGTTAGCATGCGTGGGCGTGCTACCAGTTACGCTAAATCGACGATCAAATGCATTGTTAACAAATGCAGATACGTTCCTTCGAAAAAGTTATCGAGATATGATAACCGAATTTCGTTGGTTCGTACAACTTTTCATGTAAACATTAAAAAAAAATCATCCGATGCGATACGCTCTCGTGAATTTCCTACACCTACATCACGATGTTGGACGATTTTCTGCTTGGTAGGAATCTGTTTATCGTGAGAGGGGTTCACCCGCACACACCGATCGGACCATGCGCCGACTCTCGTGGGTTGTTTTGATTTTTCAAGAGCTGTTGCCTGCCAGACAGGAAAGGTGTGTATTATTCACCACACGGAGGAAAGATATGTTGGTGTGATATTATCTCACGGTTGCCATGGTTCTCTGTGTGTGCTTCGGCCAAGACGGGTTGCTGTGCATGGGAGAGCTCGCGAGTATCGAGGCTACTATCAAACGCATGAACCACCGAATCCAATATCAGTATGTCACTTGAATTGCGTCGACTCGGTTCGGTGGTGTGTCGTACGGAGAACCCTGGTAAAGAGTTGTCTACAGTGCACGGATAACTAGGGAAGAGAATTTTTTGTTGGTGATCCAAGTTTCGCACACATTTCGGTGCTGCCCTTCGTTTGGATATTTGGGTGCAAAATCGCGAAGAAGTGTGAAAAGTTGGCTTTAAGCTTGAGGGAACGTAGTAGGCCGTGAGGCGGACCTAGTTTTGATCTAGCAATCCCCAGAGATCTTAGTAGGCACGGGCGGTGCAGTGCGCTAGAGATCTTCCGTAACACCCGCAAGGGTGTTGTGTCTTTTCGGTGGTATTGTGCGTGCGGGGCGAAATTGGCCAAAAATTTTCAATAGAAATTTTGAGCAATAGTGTCGTCTTCCACTGCTCGCATTCGGTGTTAAGTATCAAAGTGTGTTGGTGAGTGCAAAGAAGTTTATCGAAAATAGTGGCAGTCATCGCCTACAGAAGGCCGCCGCTGCTGTCATCGGGAGTGTTCGATTTCCGTGGCTGCTTGCACATCTTTCGACCGTACGTGTTTGTGTGTTGGTGTAAGTGTTTGACGTGAAGAGAAGTGGTTTTGCGGCCGCAAGTGGTGTCGTGTTGCGTGGTGTATTGTTTTTCTACACCTTTCGGGCCACCCCGGGACGACGTCGACGGTGTGTGTTCATTTCGCCGCAAGTTTTTTTTCGCACTGTGCCAGAGGAAACATTTGACGTAACTTCTCTGTTCGTGTATGTAAGTGCTAAATCCACCACCGCGATATATATTTGCATCAGCAGATTCTAACCTCGAAGTGTGTGCGTTTTTTTTTGTTGTTTTCATTCAGTCCCACCGAGTGCATTATCTCCATTCCGTGAAGCAAAACAAATTCGGTTGTTCGTGGTGTATTTTTTTGTGTGAGTGTGCCAAATGATCAAACGCGTGTTCGATCTCTAGAGTGAATCCCTTCAAGATCAGTGTTTAGTGTATTGAAAGTTCGCTTGAAGAAAAAGAAGCAATCTGTTGAGAACCATGACCCGGTCACTACGTTTGCTAGTGCTGGGGGCACTTTGTCTAGCCTACTACTGTTGTGGTGCAAACAAGTTGGCTAGCAAAGCCGGCCTTGACGATCCGGCGGTTTTGGCTGACGCTGCGACCCTTAAGGAAGATACGCTACAGAGCAATATGCTGCCGGAGGAGGAACCGTTGCATGTCACCAAGGGACCGAAGCCGCCGCTGAACAAACCGACCAAAGTGACAACACCGGCGAACGCGAAAGGATCCGGCTATGAATGTAAGTCCATCAGTGCCCATGATTCCTAACCTTATCATGAGCACGTGATGATTGGCGTTATTCTAAATTGCTCATTGCTACTATAGGGGAGATGGGGGTGAAAGGCTCACCTGTTTAGAAAGATCCACATTTCATCAATGAATGGAGATTTGAGTGCAAGGTCTTCATAAATGTATGATAGGTATTACAATTGATATGCTGAGCAAAATTTATAGTTTAGATCGACACAATCTAAAAGACAAACAGATGCGCGTTTTCCAAATTACATACTTTTGGGCTAAATGCAATTACTGAATTCGTTCCAAGGAGACATACGTTTAGGCTGTACATGTGTTCTTTCACTGTTGAAATTGAAAGGTTCAAGCATTTCCGACTCCACATGGAGTGAAAATTTCCGGTTTGCCTGCAGACGTTTCTTAAAATTTGTATCAATCAAATCGTTTATTTTGGTATTGTCATTTTACGGAATTGGTTTTGGTCAAAATTGACCTATGGGGATTTTACCCCCATTTCTCCTCCTTACAGTAGCTTACAGTAGGATCGAGGGTGAGAACCCGTCGGCTGCTGCGATCAATTGACTTTTGACACCGGTCTCGATTTGAAATTGGAAATTGTGCTGCGGTGCTACAACACGGCTGTTCGGTTGCTTTGTTTGTATCACGGACAGTGTCAGTGGAGAATTTGGAAGCGAAATTGTTTTCGGTGATTGGTAGACTAATTTTGATTGCGCGGCTCGGTTGGCGGTGGTTGTTAATTTTTGCGCGGGAAATTTAATTAAAATAGGCCCTGGATTGATATTTGATTGTGTTATGAAGTGGCATCTCTCGGTTGCGATGGCGATTTGAAAAATTGCTTAAATTGATGAGCAATAATGCTTCATTCATTAGTTATTATCCACCTACCCTCTTCTAAAAGATCATTCTCTAGCTAATAAATTATCACACTAAAGCTTCATGTTAGCATTTCCAACCAACTCTGAAAATCGCTAACTTCGCTTATGAAGTAACATAAAATCACTTTGAATATTATTGGTTGATTTGTAACGAAAATTTCCCATAGTGAACCAGCCCCTGGCCAAAAACCTTGTAAAATAACCTACAAACATCTGGAGAGTCGAAAAGTCTCATGGATTTTTTTTACGTAGGGCTAAAACAGAAATATGATTGGACCCTAGAAATACTGAAGTTTTCGGACTTTCCAAATTTCCGATAGTGGATATTTGAAAAATTATTCAAGATTTTGAGCCTGGAGAATTGTCTATGCTCTTGAATGATTTAACGGGAAGAATTTTTCAGGGAATATTGATGCAAATTGGTATAATTCCAAGGGAATTCTGGAGAGTATTGTTTAGAAATCTTCTTTTCTTCTTTCATTTATTTAACGTCGGTCTCTGTTCCGCAATCTAGTGCCAATCACCGACGGACATCGATTGCCATCCATTGACGGCAATCGAATGTGCAGGAAGGCAGCTTCCACACCTGCGTAGGATATCGCACCCATTCAACACACATGGGCCGGGACCAACGGCTTTACTTCCCTTCCGAAGGAAGACGTAACCAGAGATTTTTATGCCTCAGAAAAATCCCACCGACCTCGGCTGGGATTGAACCCAGACCCATTGGGGTGTGAGAAAGCAGTCACGGCTTACCACTACACCACCGGCGCCGGCAATTGTTTAGAAATGATGCGGTGAATTCTAATGTAATTCTGAAAAGAATACCATGAACTGTGTTAGGAAAACTTCAGCTGAGTTCCATGAGAATTACATGGAAATTTTGAAGGGAATTCCACAGTTGCGTCGCCCTAACCTCAATCTACAAGTTCAACAACTCCCAAAACATAAACAAACAAAACAAAACAATATTGGTTCCAATGGATACAAATCAGTGAAACTAGAAGTCCCTATGCCTTTTGAAACTGAATAGAATGTAAACATAACCCTAAATAACGTTTTCAAAGATGTTGAACAGGTACAAAGTGAGGTTACGCGTCGCCACTGGAATTCCATATGGTTTTTAAAAAGGTACTCTAAGCTGATTTCAAAGTAAAAAGTAAATAGTAATGAATATTTCAAGGAAATTTCAACCACAATTTCAAGAACATTCTGACATGAACCCCAAAAGAATTCTGACATGAAATCCTAGGGAATTCCGTAAAATCTGGATCTGAAGATAATTCCAACGAGATTCTAATTAGAATGTCAATTTTACAGTAAAGTAGATTAACCAGACAATTCAATCTGAATTTTAAAGTAAAGTACATGAAAATAATTCTGATTATGATCTCCTAGAAAGTTTGATGAGTACTTTAAATAAATTATCGCAATAAATTTTGACAGGAAATCAAAGTGAATTCTGATAACAATTCAATGGGAATATAAATTTGAGGGTTTCAAAGGAATTCTAAGAAGAACTACAATTCTGAAAACAGTTTTGGAATAAAATGGATCTTCCGAACCAAGCTAATATTAAAAATTTTAGACGTAAAAAAAAATTAAGAATCCAATAATAACCCTATCTTGTTTAGAAACCGACCGTTATATTAATAAATTTGGAAAGCTGTGTCATTTTCATGGATAGCCCAGGGCACAGAAAAACCTCACTTCGTCGCTGTGCAAGTGGTTATACCACTTATTAAAAATTTGGCGTTCTGCAAGCTTCTGTTTGATAATAATTTTTAGAAAGAAAATGTTAACAAACTTTTGAAAATGATATTAGAAGATTTTTACTTCAAGATTCTTAACTATCAAAAGATCTCATCTATCTTACTCAGGTAATCTAAGAAAGAGAATTGATCGGGCTTTAAGTTCTATAAACAGTAAAAAGTGAATGGAAGATTAATCCAAAGACTCTTAAAACTTTGAAAATCCATGAGTTGGTGGAACTTCAGGAACCTAGTAACTCGAGGAACTTAAAGAAATGCGTCATTCTTGAGACTGTTTAAAATGTGTAAAATCTCCAGACAATCTTGCACCAGAGCTCCTTCCCCACTGTTTGTAGACAGAGTTAAGTTTCTCATTAAAATTAACCTTCTGTTCTCAAGATCCCCATGCAATTCTCAACAGATTTTTCTTTGAATTTTCCTTGAAGTTCTCCTCACAACTCCCTTGGAATTATTCTTCGAATAACATAAAGACTGGACTCGGAAAAAATGCGACACTTTGTTTTGGGTGTAACTTTTTATCGCGTGGGTAAAAATTAATGAAATTTTGGGTAATACTAGTTTAGAGTGTTATGTATATGTGTGCAAAATTCGCGATCTGTCAAGTAGTTTTCAAGATGCATTCGAAACAAGAAGAGCTACGCTAGCAAATCTTGGGCGCGGTGATCGATAATCCTGGTCAGTCGCACAGATGGCTCGGCAAAAGGCTTGGAATCCACCATTCCACCGTGTCCAGCGTTGTGAAGATGTTCCAGGAGACGAAGACCATCGAGCGGCGCGCTGGAAGTGGCCGAAAACCGAAAACGGAATACCCAGAGAAGGCGCGGAAGATAAGGCAGTACTTTAAGAATAACCCGAACCTTTCCACCCGAGACGTGGCCAAAAAGGTCAATTCGTCGAAGTGGTTCGTCCAGCAGACCATGAACCGGGCTGGGCTACGTGTTTTTAAGGTCAGGAAGGCGCCAAACCGGACTGACAAGCAAAACACGGTGGCCAAAGTGCGTGCGCGGAAGCTGTACCGTGAGTGGCTGGTCAAGCCAGGCTGTCTCGTCATGGACGACTAGACATACATCAAGGCGGACACCAAACAAATCCCCGGCCTCCAGTTTTTTGTCGGTACGTGCCGCATGGAGGTTCCGGAAAAGTTCCGGAAGAGAAAGATGGACAAATTCGCGAAGAAGTACCTGTTGTGGCAGGCGATCTGCGAGTGCGGACGGTACAGCAAGCCGTTCGTTACAACCGGCACCATAAACGGGCAGATGTATCGAGAGGAATGCTTGCAGAAGCGCTTGCTGCCCTTCCTCCGCTCTCACCGTGGTCCCACGCTGTTCGGGCCGGATCTCGCTTCGTGTCATTACGCCAAGCCTGTAATGGATTGGTACAAAGCGAAGGGCGTTAATGTCGTCCCGAAGGAGGCGAACCCGCCAAATACACCAGAACTTCGTCCGATCGAAAAGTTTTGGGCGATAATGAAGAAGAAGTTAAAGAAAAGCGGAAAAACATTCAAAACCGATGAAGCACCTCGACCCAAGATCTTATGAGCAGTGTTAAGAGAAATGTACGAGCATTCAACTTGGGGGAGGAAATTCAATAAATAAATAATGCCAAAACATAGCTAATATATAGTTATTTAATCCCTGAAAATTTGAGAAGTATCCGATTTAAAATGAATTTTTGGTGATAATTTTTGTGTGTCTCATTTTTTCCGAGTCCAGTCTTTAAGAATTCAATTCAAAACCAATTTTAATTCTCCCTAGAATCCCTTGAAATTCTTAAAAATCTTTAAAAGTCTACACTTATCTGAATTTTCCGATGCATCTCTAAAGATATTGGTACTGGCCCAAAGATCTCTAAACTCCAACAAGACTTCCTTGAATTTCTTAGAATATTTTAAAAGTTCTCGCAGTTTTCCTAAAGTTCATTGATGTATCCAGAAGTTCGTAAATATTCCTAAAGTTTTCGAAACTTCAGGTCATGGAATATACCTTAAAATCTCTAAACTTCCCTAAACTTTTCTGGACTTATCTAAAGTGTTCGTTCGTCCATGATAATATTCCGTACATTATCAAGAAATTCTCAAGTTATTTACCGTTCCAACAACTTTCCTAATATTGGTCGAATTTTCCTAAAAATCCGCACTATTCTTGAAATTTTTGAAACATTCCTGAGATTTGTGGAATAATCTATATTTTCTGGAAAATTCTTGAAAGTTTCTGCAATTAATTAAAGAAACTGCTTTGAAGATCTCTGATCATCCTTCAAATACTGTGAACATTCCAAAAATAAATGAAAGTGCCCTTTAAAATCTAAAAACTGACTTCTCTGAAAAAACCGATAACTTTGCTGAAGTTTTTGGAAATTCCCTGAGGTTCTAGTTACGTTAATTGAACTGCACTGAAATTCTCTGCTGTTCTTGAAGGTACCCGAAAATTCTTGCAGTTCTCATAAAGTTCTACACCTGAAGATTTTCCCTGAAAATTTCTGGATTCCCGTTATCTTTCCAAAATATATATAAAGGTTTCTAAATTTCTCATTAGTTCTCTGGACTTAAGTTTCTCGAAATTCTCTTAGAATTCATGAAGCTATCCTGAATTTATGGATTCAGATACATATCTTTTTTTTTCCTTGATTTGATTTCCGTTGATCTTGTTTTCCGTACTGAGTACCAATGCTACCGACGCCAGGGAGGTAGCTCCCATACCTGGACCCTACCTATCGACCCATCAACTCATGGAACCAATGGCTTTTCGAAGGAAGGCGTGATCGAAAAAATCCGGCGGTGCCGACTAGGCCTTTTGGGGTGAGAGGCAATCACGCTTACCACTACTCCACAGGCGCCGCTATTTACAGATCTTTAAACTTCCCCAAACTGCCCTTAAGATCTCTGAGCTTGTCCAAAGATCTCATGAACTAGATTCCAAGTCTAGATAGAGCTGGAATTAGGGCGTAACAGCCTTTGTAGAAAATGACTTCTATCGATGATTTCTGGGAACTCAAGGCATGCCCATGCAAACCAACATAACCGTCGGGTAGAGGAAGTCTTCTCCTACCCGATGGTGTTGTTGATTTGCGTTGGCAAGCCTTTACTTTCTATAAATCATCAAAAGAAATCATCGTTTACTAAATCTGTTACGCCCTTATTTCAGCTCTATCTAGAAGTATCCAATAAGCAGAATAAGTGACCCTTTCTGCCTTATACGGGCCTCATCAACTACTGTTATAGCCGAAAAAGGTGAAATCAAGACCATCAATTGAAATGGCCTTAACTCCATTTTGTAAACAAACCTTGTAAGGCCATTGTCTCGCGAACCGAAACCTTCATTCGCAAACCTAAACCACAATCGGGTAGAGGAGAATTTCCCATACCTGTTCATTATGTTGGTTTGCCTTTGCGGACTTCGGTTCGCGAGAAAAAGGCCTTACAAGGTTTGTTTACAAAATGGAGTTAAGGCCATTTCAATTGTTGGTCTTGAAATAACGTGCATTTGGTTAGTTGGGTTGTCTGAGATACTTGGAATGTCTAAAAAGTATCCACAAGTTCTTTGGACTTCTCTGAAGTTTTCTAGACTTTCCTGATGATCTTAGAACTTCATAAAAGTTCCTGCAGTTTCCATGAAGCTGACGGAACCACCTTGAAGTTCCTCATGTGCGCAAAATTTTATAGAAGTTCGCAGATTTGGCCTTATTATCCCGCAGTCTATCCATGAAATTTTCCCAACATTCCAAGTATTCCTTTCACCCCTCGGATCTTCTTTCAAGTTAAAAAAAAAAATATTTTGATCACTCTGAAGTTCCCTAATCTGTCTGAGAATGTTTTTGGAATCGCGCTGAAATCAATGGAACTATTCTGAAAATCTCTTATCATCCCGACATTTTTTGTAGTTCCTTGAATTCATTGGAGCTTCTGTAAAGTTTCGGAAATTTTTACTAAGATCTTTCAACTTCCCAGATGCTCTCTGAAATTTTTTTGAACTTCTTGAAATTCCTCGCTATTTTTAGAATTTTAGCTGCCTTAAAATTCTCGAAACATATTTGAAGCTCTCAAGTCTTTCCCGAAGTTCTCGTAATTTTCCTATTATTCATGCAATTATTTTGAAGTTCCTGGTAAGTTAATGCAATTTTGCTGAATTTAATGGAACAGTCGTTGACATTTTTCTGAAATTTATGGAAAAGCCCTGAGTCCATTAGATGATGATGATGATGATGATGATGATGATGATGATGATGATGATGATGATGATGATGATGATGATGATGATGATGATAGTGGTCTGCCACCCATTGTAGCGCGTAAACTATGCCCGATAGCAGTGGGCTCTCTTCTCTGTTTGTCTTGATCAAGCTTAATAATCTCTGATTGTCGTCAACATGTCGCTGTATGAAGGGCCAAAAATGGATTGGGTGATCGATAGGCAAAGTCGCCTATACGCATCTACGGAACAGTAAAGAATCTCCTTCCAGCAACATGATCTCACAATTGGTCAAAAATTCGAGCCCCCAAACAGGACGATGACCCAATGAGTGGGGAGAGGAGCCTGCCCTTTATCCACGAAATGTTTTTTTTTTCCTTGATTTGTTTTCCGTGTTGAGTACCAATGCTACCGACGCCAGGGAGGCCTATGGACCCATCAACTCATGAACCGGGGACCAACGGCTTTACTTCCCTTCCGAAGGGTCCACGAAATGTTATCCCACTCTCCCCGTCTGATGGTCCCTCCCAATCCAATAATTGTTTTTTTATATGAGCAATAATAAAAATTAAAAATTTAAAACGATCTCACCAATTTTCGCTGTTTCTTCACACTTCTGTCCAATTTTCATGCTTATTTGTGAACTCGTTGTCCTTCTCTGCATCATTGCTAGTCACTACTAGTCTTCCATGTTATTTCTAATGTGTTCTACAACATTTCGACGTCCATTATCTTTCTATGATGATCTTGAGTTCCTAGTTGCGTATTCTAAAATCGTAACACCTGTACGGAAAATAGACATAACCCATCTCCGAGTATTTTCTTAACGAGCATCACCTCATTGTCGTATCGCATGTGCTCCATTTTGCAGCTATTCTTTCATTTTTACTTAGGTTGGCTCCATGGTACCGGAAAAGATATAGATATGTATATACATTATTACCAATGCTGTGATATAACCACAACGGGATGGCTGTTCAGAATGGTTCAACGGATGGTTTCTTCTTCTTTTTCTTCTTCTTCTTCTTCTTCTTCTTCGTCGCATTTCAAGCTTATTGCATATCGCATATTAGCTTATTGCGTGCTCTCAACTTAGTGTTCTAGATGCACTTCCACAGTTATTAATTGAGAGCTTTCGATGCCTGTACCATTTTTGCATTGGTATAATTGTGTGGCAAGTCCAATCATACTTCTATGCCCAGGGAAGTCGAGAAATTTTCCAATCCGAATTGAACCCAGCCACCTCCAGCATGGTCTTGCTTTGTAGCTGCGCCTTTACCGACTGAGCTAAGGGAGGCCGCGTGGATGGTTTGTTATCTCAACTAATTTCTGGCAGCATTTACTTGTGTTTTATACAGTTAATATCAATGTTCCGTCATATCGCATCTTCAAGTGATCTTCTCCTGCGCCACATTTAATTCAGGTTCTTTAGAGCTACATGTGGTGAAATATGAAACGCACCTTTTAAAGTGAATTGCACATAACAGTGACCAATGTCATCACTTACTCACACATGAAATCTGTCTCGACCAACCTGGCAGAACGCGCCCTAACGCTCCCTGAACCAAAGGACAGGGGAAGAGCCCTGAGATCATTGGAACCTAATATTAGGGGACTTAAAACATTCCCGGAGTTCTAAACGTTTTTGATGTTCTGATGTTAAGGAGAAGCTTAAAGACCCTGATGATACTGATGGTTTTATATTTTTGATACCTTCATCTAATATTTTTAGAATTATCGAAACGTATTTCTTTTTCGAGACGGTAAGCTTCCCCTTAAAAGAACTAACATAGAGTTTTCATAATTTTCCTCGGAAATCCGGGAATTCATTAAAGATCCCGTAATTTTTATGATGTTCATGCACTGTTTTCTGGACATTGTTCTTGAAGCATCTGTAAATGTACCGCCGTTGTTTGTAATTGGCCTTTTAAAAAAATACTGAAATTATTAGAATTTTCCAAATGTTTTAATTTTTTTTTATGTTCAGGAAACTGCCCTGAATTTCTCAAAACTTTCCAGAAGCTCGCTACTCTTTTTTTAGTTACCAGAAAATTTCTTGGAGTTCTTATGAAGTTGATGCATTTCCTATGACGTTCTCTGATCAAGCTCACGATTTTTGACGTAGGACTACGTATTTCGGCAACATATTGGGGGTGCAATTTCAAAAAAATCAAAATCGACCGCGTTACGAAAAGTAGTCAGGTTTTGACCACCTATAACTCTGTCAATGGCGGATGGATTTTATGTCTAAACAAGCCAATCGATTGGAAATTTTTCTACGAATCTGCTAAAATGAACACTTCACTATTGAAAATCACACAAATGTCCAACTGTTACAATGATCATAATTATGACCTATTGCCTGCAAAATGCGCTTTCCCTAACACAGATTTCAAAATCGAATTCCATCTGGTCTCACCGAACGGTGCTTATTCAATCACCGTGTGTGGTGGTATCCGGTCGGTCGTCGTCATCATCAGCAGCAGCAGTGCTTTCGGCGCGTGGCGTTGAACATTGTTCTTCAGTACACAACGAAAGGCTGCCCGCAAGCAGTGAGCTGCAGCCCACATGAGCGTCCATTCACCGAAGAAGAAGGAAGAAGCCGCTCCGCTACTGGTCGAATTCAGTAGCTCTCTTCGTGAGTCGCTGTGGGCCATCTATGCCAAGCGCGTCACCCTCGTTCCAAACGAAAAACAGTTTGCCATCTGTGTTGAACACCCTAATAGCTCAGCTCATCCATCACGACACAACAGTTCTTTTGAGAACTACCATAAATTATTGTTGTTTAAGAGTTTATTTTCATCGCCTTGCTGCCAGCCACATCACCTCCAAAGCTCTTTGATAATGTACCCAGCAGCCAAACGTTGGTGGTCAAATGCGTTACAGTATTGAAGTGATTCATAAGCATAGCAATGACCGAATACCACATGAACTTGTCAATTATCCGGAAACACTTAGAATGAAGAACGCTAGAAAATAGCAAAACAATATTGAATTTATATGATTGATCGCGAATATCTCGCGATTGGAAAATTTTAGCAAGAAATTCCACCAATCAATTTTCGCTTGTTTTATTATAGGGGAAAATGTAATGTCGGCCTAAATGCCCCTAATTTGGGCCCATACATAAATTCAGAAATCGAATAAATTTTCAATAGCGACCAAAAATTTCCATTAGTGCCGGCCCAATGACGCGTTCAGCTAGATAAAATTGATCAATAGCAGATTTTTAGCGATGGGCCCAATCTTAGATCCATAAGCCAACATAAGAGCCATTTCCCCTATATTGAATAAACCAAAAATTCCGTGCTTTTTGTGCACGAAAATGCGTAATTTTGTCTTCAGAAAACGAGGCGTTTCCGTGATTGGAAAAAGTGGTTTCCCTAACACAGTCGCCGAATATTGATACCGAGCACGTAATCCTACGTCAAATCTACGGTCGTGCCTTGCATGTGACCTCTTACTATTTTCGCTACTATGCCCAGCATTTTAAAAATACTTTAAAATATATTTAACATCAAATAGCTTTCTTCAAATGATCAGTACCGAAAATACCGGTATTTCACATGCCAGTACCGGTATTTCGGTACCTGAAATGTCTATTTCGATTTTTCGTCTCTTCGACCTTTTGTCATAGATTATTGGTGCGATCGATTTTGGCATATAATGTTGTTTCTATTTCCATCACGCAACTGAATGCGGTCTACTGCCACTATAACTCCACAGTTTAAGTTGGTAGCTTATCCCAACTAAACAACTCAATCATTTTCTCCGACGGGAATTCAGTTTTCGAATTTTACTCCAATCCATTCTTCATCCGTTATACACACAATTCTCGAGTACTTTTGCAAAAGATCCTAAGTAACAAATATAAACAAATCGAGTTATTCGATGCACACTACTGCTCGTCTATCATTGTATGTTCTACCCATTTAAATTTACTTTAATTTATTTAAGATAATCATAGGTAAAATATTGTTCAATTTACAGTTTAGTACAGTACAGTTGGGTGCTCATTTTATAAAGTCGGGGCAGGAAAAACCAATTTAAGGTTATAAGTAAGGTTACCGGTCATTTTCCGGTGTTAGGTAGTCTATTATGAAGTCTGTGAAAGGGAATCGAGATGATGTATAACAAAACGTACAATGTAACATATCCAAAGCACAATTGAACTAATGAAAACGACGTTTGTGCCTTTTTTCATATTGTAGCACGTAATTCAAAATAAAAGCGTGAAGTGTTACATTGGTCCTTTTGAAAAAGTACTCGAGAGTTGAATCGAACCAGCAACAGAAAAAAAGCAGCGACCGGCTGGTTCCAGCTGGTCTCTGCCTGTTGTGTGTCAAATTCATCGTTTCTGTTTTTGCTTCGACGACGACGACTTCCACGCCACTGACTGCCATGCCATAGAAGAGAGGCTTATGTTTATTGTATATGCACGGCAAGTGCCATATTTTTCGGCTTGGCTAAGCATTTTACGATATCTACCTAGATCTGATCCTGCCTAACTATGCTGAACTGGTGCAACCGAAATATAGTGCTGTTCGGCTTTGTTTGTGACAAGGCTACATTTGGTATGATTCGTTCTTGTAACCAATAAATATGATGGTGCTGCATTCGATTGGTAACGATTTTCAGAGTGAAAAATAAAACAGCCTTTGATAGTGGTTTGTCTGTGTGGATGTCTATAGAGGTGGGAACTAAATTTTAACTCCGAATTGGATACAAACGGTCTGTTGTGTCCGTCTGTCTGTCTATCGTATCGACGGAAATAGCTCTGTCATAATGTACTGGCGCAGCAACGGGAGGAAGCTACTCTTTCCTGATACGGTGAAGTCTTTTTAATCCGACATCATCGGTCGAATTTCTTGCAAATTTGTTGTCACTGTCACTCTTAACGTTTACGAGTTAGGACACACAAAAACAAATCCGTGGGTTTCTTGTGAATTAGTTGAATTATTGATAGTTTACTGTATTGGTAGACAGTCGATACTCTGACTCAGTGGGGATACAATTACAATGTTTTCGCTATTTTTAGGTTAGTTTTCTGACAATGTCACAGTCTATCGTCTTCTTTTTGCACTGTTCTACACGGCATATTAGCTTACTGGTATGAAATCGTGACAATGCCTTGGCAAGCTTCGGTGTGTTGTTTATCTTTATGCTGGTCATACAATAAAAAGAAATCACAGGCGATTAAAATCGGACGAAATGCAGCGCAATAAAAAAAAATACAAATGCTTGCAGTGCTTCCGTCAGTGCATGAATTTCCCCGAACCAGAACTGGAAGCCAAATCGACACAAGATCACGTGCAATTTGTTTCGATATGGCTTATCTTGTACCGAATAATCGATAACCAAAAAAGAAAAAAAGGAAAATGGACAGCAACACTCAGCTGCCTTGGAGAACTGTCAGCTGCGGTAAACAATTTCTATGAAAGCGGGGGTTAGAATCAAGTCTAATCCCACCTAGATACACAGGTGCCTCGAAAATTCCGCACCATGTGTGACGGGATCGGCTTATCCCCTACTTGAGGAAAACGTCAGCCAGGGATCAACGGCGAGTTGCGTCTTATAAAAGCCCCCTTGGATCATCGGAGATTTACCGATGCGGGAAGATAAGTGAGCGGTGACCGTTGCCGTTTTGGTTTGTTGCTTTGCTGAGGCTTCTTCGAACGACACTCGATTACATTGAGCCGAAACTGTGCGGTTTTTGTGGGGATCTTTTTTGTTCTGCTGATACATCAACCATTCAGGATTTATCGTTATGGTATTGAGTTTGATTACCTGACTCCCTTTCTTGAAGAGAAATTAAGAAAATTAACTTAAATAATGCTCAGAAACATTCATGCACATCCTAAAAAATTACAGCTAATTGATTTTTTTTTCGGAAAGGATTATATTGTGCCCCCTTAAAAAAAAACTATTCAAGCGTAGGACTACGTCTGTGATTTCTATATGGGGTTACACTTTGTGAAAACCAAAAATGGAACATGCAACAAAATTATGAAAGATTTTGAACGTTAATAACTCAGCTGCCCCTGGACCAATTTCAATAATTTTATCACCATTCGATCAGAAATATTTCTACGCATCTGTTAGATTTAAGACTTTATCATTTTTCAAAATTTTACTATTGGAAAATGCACGAATGTTGCTATGATAATTAAAATTATCACCGATTGCCTGCGAAAAGCGATTTTCCTAACATAGATTTCAAAGTTGATTTCGATCCGGTCTCACCAAACGGTGTTTATTCAATCACCGCGAGGAGAGTGGTAGTGTTCTCCGGTACACAACGGAAGGCTCCCCACAAGCAGCTAGCCATCAAGGCTGACCTCAACCGCTGATCGGATTCAGTTCTAATCACCGTGTGTGGTGGTGTTGTCCGGTCGTCGGCATCAGCAGCAGTGCTTTCGGCACGTGGCGTTGAACATTGTTCTTCAGTACACAACGAAAGGCTGCCTTCATCCATAGAAGGAGGAAGAAGCCGCACCGCTATTGATTGGAATCAGTAGCTCTTCGTGAGTCGCTGTGGGCCATCTATGTCAAGTGCGTCATACTAAAGAGTATAAACAGAGAGAACCCCGCTCAAATTCCTATTCCTACACAAAACACAAGCTCCTGTTAACATATAAGACAAGCCTGCAGTTAACAAATAGGATTTATTATATAATACAACGTCCTACGTCACCATTGAGTACAACCCCATAGGTTGTCCCTTGTAGTTTTTAGTATTATAGTTTTGGTATTCTTCGCGACATTTTCTGACCAAAGGAGAAAACTTTTCCTGTTAATTGTGAAGTTATGGTACTTGTCCATTGTAAAACTCATTTTCGCCAAAAATGCTAATGGGAATGTTATACCGCACAGGGCAGTGTAGCCAGTGTTAGGAAGCATTTTGATGTCAGCAGCAGCTTATATAGTCTCATTATGAATGCTATTTGATTTGTTCTGATACGCAGTGGAATGTAGTAAAATGGGAATTATTGATATATTAGCCAGTCACTGCTTCTATGTGGCCACCAGATGATCCCCGGAAGATCTAAAACATCTGTAAAATGTATTGCTTCGTCAATGTGATCAAAGTAGTCCCTGATTTTACTCTGCATTTATATGCAATTTGGGGAAATGATGTTTGAACATTGGGTCCAAACGGTCACCAGATGGTTCGCCAGAAGATTCGGAACATCTGTCAAATTGATTGCTGTGTAAATTTGATTGAATATGAAATGTAGTAAACTGGTGATTTTTGATACATTAGCTCGTCATTGGCTCCGAGTGGTCCCCGGATGACCCACCGGAAGATTTGGAACATCCGTAAGATTGATTGCCGCGTAAATTTGATCAAAATAGGCCTTGATTTTTCTCTGCAACTTTTCGAAAGGTATTAACATTGTTGTTTTTGATATATTAGCTGGTCATTGGTTCTGAGTGGTCACCCGCTGGCCCACTGGATGATGTGCAACATCCGTAAAATTGATTCCTGTGTAAATTTCATAAAAGTAGGCCTTGATTTTTCTTTGAAACTATACGGAATGTAGAAAAATTTAGATTTTCGATACATTAAAGATTGTACTCGAAAAAATGCAACGCACAGGGCTGGTAGCATGTCACTTTTTAGTGACAGGGTGACCAGTGAACAGTAAAACTTAAGAACACCAGGAAAACTATTGGGAAATGCCTACCATTTCGATTAAAAATCTGGAAAATCATACCTCTTTCCCAGAAAATAAATTGTAAACCTTGGAAACTTTTCAAAGGTATTTGTCCGCGATAAATTTTCAAAAAAATCCAAAGTAAATTTTATGAGAATTTTAAAGGATTCTAGGGATGACACCAAGATATATCAGAGAAGAATACGGAAGTACAGACTGCGAAAGTCTCATATAAAATTAAGTGCTCTGAGGACCGATTTCTTCTTCTCCGCTTAAATCTTAAGCCAGGTTTACCTATATAGTTTAACTTGGCTTAACACATACGAGCGTCGAGTTAAATAATTGTTTAAATTGTTAGAGACGCAAAATTCAGCTCGGAAACAATTTTAGAAATAATTCCAATACAATTGAGAGTGCATTTTAACGAGAGTTTTGAGAAGAATTCTATGATGATTGGATGAAGATTCTAGGTTCAATTCTAATAAGAATTCAAAATTAGTTTTTAATTTGGCTTAAGGTAGGGCTCTGATGAAAATTCCATGAAAATCCCGTGAACTCCAAAGATGGTCTCTGCGGATGGTTCTAAAAGAATTCTGCGGTGATTTCTGACGATACTTCCAAGAGAATTCTAAATATTTAGAACTAAGTTCCGAGAAGAATACCAATGGAATCGAATTTTGAGGGTTCAATATCAAAGGAATTCTGAGAAGAGTTTCAAAGTTTGTGATGAATTTTTGTTTTGAGAATTCTGAGGAAATATTATGGGGATTCTAAGGAAAATACGAAATGAATTTCCAATTGAATGCAAGGGAGAAGTCCAAGATTATTCTAAGCAGAAATTTCTGAGGTTAATTGCATGGAAATTCTAAGGAGGGATTTATGGAAGGAGCCTTCAGGGAGTTCCTTGAAAAATCAATAAAAAATCCAAAATAATCTACTTTAACTGATCATGTCTTATTGCTTCATGAGTTAATTTTACGATTTACATAGTAGGAGATTCAATTATAGAGTTGATAGTTCCGTTATATACGGCAGTGTAAAAATTGTATATACAAAGTAGAAAGCACGCAAAGGACAATTTTGAGGAAGATACAAATCGGGTAGTTGTTTACGTCAGATGGCGACTTGAGTGTGAAACAATCGATAGAACTGTTTCCGCACATCGGAGGTACATGAGCAAATCGGCGATCATCCCTTTTGCCAGTGGTGGCAGGGGGAAACACCCCTCACCATCCCTCATTAACGGATGAGTTTGGTAAAGGAGATGCTCTACCCTATTCGTACCTTCCCCAAAATTGTCCTTTGTTCGCTTTCTACTTTCTATATACAAATTTCACACTGCCGTACTATGACGGAACTATCAACTCTTTATTTTCATCTTCTCATGTATCGTATAAAATGTCCATTTTAATTCTGATATTTGATGTTAAGCATTTCCAACTACGAAAATAATCTATTTCCAAGAATTTTGTTGTGTTATGCAATATTATTTTTGTAAAAGCTTACACATTGACATTGGGACATGAGGAATTTTTTTTTTTGACACCCAAATACGCTCCAAATCTCGATTAGAGCCGTATTAACGGAGATAAATCGATTTAAAGATTTTCATAACCGCCAGCATGAAAAAATTAGTTGGAATATGTTTTTTGAGGAAATTTATTTTTGACACCCAAAAACGCTTCAAATCTCGATTAGAGCCGTATTAACGGAGATAAATCGATTGAAAGATTTTCATACCCGCCAGCCTGAAAAAATGGGTTGGGACATTTTTGTAAAAAAGTTCTTGAGATCATTCTGAAGAAATTCTGTGAAAAGTTAATAGCAAATTATAAAAGTTATCTACCTAAATATATCAATTATTTAAAGATTTCAAACGCAGAATCAAATTCAAGATCAAAAAAATGGGAATTACTATTTGCTAGTCATCATATCTAACGTAAGCAATAGTAAATTATTCAAATCACTTCAAATGCTCTTCACAGGAGATTCCGTTGTGAGATTCGATTAAATTAGAGGAATTCAAACCGTATTTGAATTTATAAGTTGCCATAGGGTTTTTGATCTAATTTCCGTCCTACTAAGCACAACTCAAGCTTTACTTCTCTTCATTGAACGAGTTTTAACAATAAATGAAATGTTTCTACCAAAGATTACTTCTAAATTTATCATGTCGTCAGAAGTACCGTTGAGCTTGATAAAGAGCCACACATTGTAGAGATATTGTTCAAAATCTAACACTGCTTCTTGATTTAAAATTCGTTCTACGAGTTTCAATTCCGTCCAAACGCATTGAAACGCCATTGGATTTTCTTCGTCCTACGGATGAAGGTAGAAAAAGCGAGTTCGCTAGGAGCACTTCTTTTGTTTTGAGAACAATGAGTGTAAATATTCACACAATACTCTCTAATAGGCTTTGTGTTGTAGCTTGTGAACTAACGCATCGGTGCAAACGTATTACTGATTTGTGCACGGTGAAATCATTTATTATACTGATGTTTTCTGCTCGATAGAACGGAAATGGACGATTACGACGAATTAGCGCTCTACCCTATAAATGGTTACTTATTTGGTATGTTCAAGTCACTATTTGGTCACTATATCCAAAATTTTAGTCACTTAAGTCACTACTATGATATCGCATTAGCACTCTCAAGTAACAGTTTTGGTTTTATGAGGGTTCTGTAGACCATGAATTGGGCTTGTAGAACGCTTTAAAACCTTGATAAAACTTGCAATGTTACTTGGGCTACCAGCCCTGAACACATTCTTCTGTGTATAACTTTTTATTGCATGGGTAAAGATTGATGAAATTTTGAGTAAAACTAGTTTAGAGTCTAATGTTTACATGAGCAAAATCTCGTCACAATCTGTCAAGTGGTAATCGAGATGGCTTCCAAACAAGAAGTGCTTCGACGAAAAATTATGGGGGCGGTCGTGGAAAATGGCCGTGTGGTAAAATCGTTCAAGGAGACCCAGACGACCCCGCCGTGAGCTGGCAGCGGAAGAAAGGTGAAGACGACCGACCCCGTGAACGCAAGGAAGGTGAGGTGGTTACTTCAAGCGCAATCCAAACCTTTCGATTCGGGACGTGGCCAAGAATGTCAATTCTTCCGTCTGGTTCGTCCAGCATACAGTGAAGCGGGCCGGACGTCATGTCTTCAAGGTAAGGAAGGCGCCTAACCGAACGGATAAACAGAATACGCGAGTGGTTGGTGCAGCCGAAATGCATCGTAATTGACGACGAGACGTACATTATAAAGCGGACGCCAAGCAGACCCCCGGCCTGGAGTTTTTCGTCGGCAAGTCCCGCCTGGTTGGTCCGGAGAAGTTCCGGAAGAAGAAGGTCGACAAATTTGCCAAGAAGTACTTAGTGTGGTAGGCGATCTGTGGGTACGGCAAATTCAGCAAGCCGTACATAACGACCGGCACCATCAACGGCCAAATAAAGGGTGTATTCGATAAAAATGGCACACCGAAAATCTTCTGTAACTTTTGAACAAACATGAAAATTTGAGTAAATCTTATTCATAGTGTATTGTTTGAATCTGTCAAGTTTCATAGTTATTCATACAGTAGTTCCAGTCATGTCGTCGAAACAAGACATTGTGTGCGCTGATGGCTCGCTAAAAAGCTTGGAATTGCAAATACAACTGTATCTCGTGTGATAAGAACCTTCAAGGAGCGTCTGAGTGCCCGAAGGAAGGAAAGGAGTGGTCGTAAAAGTGGTCAAATGGACAGTAAAATGGCCAGGAAAGTGGTGCAACAGTTCAAGAATATGTCAATCAGAGATGTCGCTAAAAAGTTCAAGGTTTGCGTCGGTTTTAAGCAGAAAACCCTGAAGCGTGCTGGGTTACATATTTACAAGGTGCAAAATGCCCCAAACTCAAGGAGTAATCAACTCTGTACAATGTGCCGAAACACACCATGGCACACTGTTTGGCACGATGGGGGTACACTTTGACAAGTAGGACATACACAATATAATATAAAACGGCATCACTGTTGAGTGTTGAGTTCAGCCAATCGTTGCTAAGGTTGACTACTTGATTGAAGACTTTGTTCACTCAAAACTGACTAGTGCGAGAATGTTTTGTTATACATAAAACTGGTAGAACAACGATTCAATAAAAAAATTATGGACGACAAACCGGTTTCGAGAATCATTCGAAAAAATCTGTAATTAATCTGTAAATCTGTAATGTAGTAAAACTCAGCCATCCGATTCCCAGCAAAAATTCCAGCGGCTCGAGTCTTCATCCATAACAGCTTATATTCGGACTTCACTTCAATTAAGTCAATACGGCAGTCAAGACGGCTGAAACAGGTTACCTCCAGCTATGGTTGGTCAAAATCCTGGAAGATATGGTCATCCCAATATGTTGGTACAGTTCGGAATGCGGTCGGCGAAGTCGTTGAGTCTTCCTATGGTGCAGAGTTGTTGGATCCCGCGACCATAAAAATCAAAATCAAACCTGGAGACATTTAACATCAGTTTATGCACGTTCGCAGTACGTATCATTGTTGGAACGCAAATCAGAATTAAGCCAGCTGTGGAGGAAATTTTGAAGAAGTTTGATATCGGATCATCAAGAAATTGAGAAGGACATTGTTTGTACATCTGACAAGTTTTGACTACGCTGAGACAGGGTAATGCTATGAAAATTATAAGCTGGTCAAACTGAAGCTCACCGACCGAAAAATGCCCGGCGGTTGCCATTGATGGGAAAATTGAAAAGCCAGACAATCTCATCAATAACAAGCAAATGGATCCCCTATGGATGAACCTCGATAAACTCTCACATTCTTGCCCACATGCTTTCACCAAAGGAGGCTTTTCCAGAAAACGCTTCTTATTTTTGGACTAAATATTTTGTACAGTCGTGGGTACCCGAGCTCGAAGTGTACAACGAAGAATCAGAGTAGGATGACCTGCGAGAGTTGCAGGTTTAGTAAATAAAAAAAGCTTATCCCCCCAGATTGCTCTTGCCGAGGATCACCGGTATGGAAATTTAACACATTTTCCTCTGCGTTTTCTGTCGGTTATTCTTGCCAGCTATTGATCTGAATTGGTATGGGCTTTAATGGGGTATCCAGTGGAATTTATAGGGATGTCCACGAGTCCGACATCAAGCCCCTCCCCGTCATCAGATCCGCTCATTTTGCAGATGCATCTCTGTCATCATCATTCTGTTTCACTAGCTCGTATCAAGGAACCCTGAGTTTGCTTTAACACCGTACAAGTTTGATGGCTTGCACTCCCTCGTTCATTTCTTCTTCCACCTCGCGATCCGCTAACGCTCTAATGAGAATGAAGGGAATTGGGATTGCTTGCCATGTTCCATCAGAGAAATTGAAAATGTAAACACAATCAAAAAAGTCATAGCTTTCGGGGTTGCCAAACTCATGGAATATTGACACCTTGATAGGCATACTTTGATTGACACCTTGATGATAACGCTTGGCAGAGTTTTCGGCACAGCTCAATCACTGGGCACAGGTTTAGGTGTGCAGAGTTGAACACCCCTTGCCCAAACCGGAATGAAAAGCAAAACATCACTGCGTAAACCCACGTCCGGAAACTTTACACGAAGTTGCTCAGCAAATCGTGTTGCATCGTGATGGCCGACTTTCGTCAATTTCCTGGGTAAGAATATTTCGTTGCCAAGTTCCAAAGAAGAATTTATCGAAATTTGCATAGAAGTTCCTGATCTGGCAGGCGATTTGCGGATGTGGTGAAATAAGCGCTCGTTTCATCACTTCCGGAACAATTAACGACTTGCGGTTTATGCGGAAGAGTGCCTTAAGAAGCGTCTCTTACCATTCATAAGGAAGCACAAAGGATCAACTCTGTTGGAGTGGTACCGAGCCAACGGAGTCAATTTTGTGCCAAAAGATATGAACCCACCAAATTCACGGGAACTTCGCCCAGTTGAAAAATTCTGGGCGATTATGAAAACGGAACTTCGCAAACATCCCAAAACTATTAAAACAGAGCTGGAGTTGAAGAAAATTTGGGTAAAACAACAAAAACACTGGGAAAATCGGTTGTTCAAAATTTGATGGGTGGAGTGGAAAGGAAGGTGTGGGCATTCGGGATGGGAGACGAAATTGAATAAAACAAATTTTGTAAATCATAACTTATTAGTAGTTTTTCATTCCCTGAAAATTTCAAGAAAATCCGATAATCGGTTTAACTTTGGTGACTAAAAATTTGTTTGCCATTTGGAACGAATACACCTTTTATATAAAGAAGAATGCATCCAGAAGCGCCTGCTGTCCTTTCTCCGGTTCCACGAAGGTGACATTCTGTTTGGCCGGATCTGGCATCGTGACATTACGCGAAACCGCTGATGAAGTGGTACAAAGCCAACGATGTTGTTCTTGTGCCGAAGGAGGTAAATCCGCCAAACTCGCCAGAACTTCGCCCAATAGAAAAATTCTGAAGGGCAAGCTTCGGAAAACAGGGAAGGTCTTCAAAAACGTCGAGGATTTGAAGAAAGAGTGGATGAAAGTGTGTAAGATGGCGCAAATGTTGCACAGGATTTGATGGATAGCGTTAAGGCCAAGGTGCAGGAATTTAGCCTAGGAGAGGAGGTTGAATATACCAACATTGCAAAAACATAGCTAATATGTGTTTATTTGTTCCCTGAGAGTTTCAAAAATATCCGACTTACAATGAATTTTTGGTCATCATTTTTGTCTGTTGCATTTTTTTCGAGTACAGTCTTTAGCTGGTCATTAACTCCGGATGGTCACCAGATGGTCCGTCGGAAGATCAGTTCAAGAGAAAATTCATTAGATACCCTCAAACACACATATGATGCAATTCGTTTTACGGTAGTTCAAGGTCCGGAGGATCCCTCAGAGTCTATGATCATCTTATATCTCAAAAATACCGTTTTGATATATTGTTGCTGAGTATAATCACTTCATTCTTTACTCAAATATACAAAGCAATTAATGTTATGGATGTTCATGATTTTCAGAAAGATTTTAAGACAACTTGGATATATTTAAAAAAAAAATCATCAAATAATCATATACCTACATCAACGACAGAATTTACTAAGCTAAGACAATGTAAATATCAAAACATATTTTTATATATTCAGCCAAGGTGTCCTGCCCCTGGACAGAAGTCTCGAAACAGAAGCTTAATTTCTGATATCTATTGTCTCAGTTGCATTCCAGCCGTTCAATCAATTCGAACCTCAATTATCCATCGCACGACCAATCGTCTGTAAACCGTTGCCCTTCGAATCTCCAGCTTTCATCAATCCAGCGTGTTGTCTGTTTATGCTAAAATTGATAGTGACAGCCAGTAACGAGCGTAAAGTCACCCCACAATACTGACGCGGTGTGACCGACCAACAACGACGGCTGGTGGTACTACTACAGGTCGCCGGCATTATCGCCGCCACCATCGTCGTCGTCATCGTCGTCAATGGCGATGGTCTTAATTGGCAATAAAAATGTCAACGGAATGGTCGTGTTATGCATTCTTGATGGTGGCAGCTATGCTAGTGCCGCCGACCATAACCGAGCGCACACGCCATGCCATGTCTTTTAATGTTTCAATTTGAAGGAAAGTGCCTTTTCCCGATTCCGACCACTCTATTGAGGTAGATATGATCGATATTTGCTAAT
The DNA here is from genome assembly GCF_037179485.1 of Ochlerotatus camptorhynchus. Lineage (NCBI taxonomy): Eukaryota > Metazoa > Arthropoda > Insecta > Diptera > Culicidae > Ochlerotatus > Ochlerotatus camptorhynchus. The sequence continues at coordinate 5,895,847 of NW_027040858.1, read as the reverse complement.
TTTGCACGGTTGAATGGTAAAACGAAGGATTCTTAATCTAAGTGGGCGTTGAGCTGAATGAAATCATCAAAGTGCCACCGTTTTTTTTTCTTTCTTCAGTATGCCATGATGTGCTTTTTGTGCTACGATGATGGACATTTTTCTCCTTTTCTCTCTGTTGCCACAGACAAACAGAGAAAGTTCTTCTACAACGGGCGACTTGATAAACAAATATATAACACTCTTGGGTCATTTGTGCCTTATCCAGGGATGAGATTTGAACTCGTAAATAAAAAATCTCTGGTTAAAAACATGAAAAAGTCAACATTATCCAACAACAGCGCCTAGGCGAGTGATTTGCGAACTAACAAAACCTTTCAATTCAACCGTATAAACATGACTGCCAAATCTTCCTGTCTGTGCCAGTTACGAAGAAAGGTTTGAAAAGAATGAAAGAAGAATCTCTATCGAAGATCAATTTTTAGCCAATAAAAAGACATGTCACTCCAAAAGGCAGACACAACAAAAGCCCAGTCTGTCGGTTGGTTTGGAAATGATGAATCTCATCGGGTCGACCGGGAAAAAAATACGAAGGAGGAGGTGTGGTTTCGGCTTCCAAAGCGGACTATATAGAGTGGTTATATTTAATAATGTTAGAACTCACTTTCCCCGTTGCCCTCCGAAGTTCGACATTGAGCTGATACATTCGACATTCGATTCCTTTCGTTCTCAAAAGAATGAGGGTGACGGTGCAAAACAAACAGCTGTCAAATCCGAACAGCATGAGCTTGCTATGATTCGGTTCGGATTTGTGAGTTGTTACAACCGTACCTTTTACAATACAAAGTAGCCCGTGGGGGAAAAATCGACTGGCCCGACGCAACAAACTATATTCTTGCGAACATAATTTATACGGACCCGTCGCGTTCCAATGGATAATTGACGAGCGTGGAAGTGATTTAATGATCTGACAAATGGTTCCCGCCGGCGGCGACTCAACGAGGTCTGAAATTGATAACAAATTGCTGTCTCCAGCTGTTGTTGTTGTTGTTGTTGTGAACAAATTTCCTAAACAATAAAATTCAATCTAATCCCCTCGTGTGACAGATCTAATCGCATCGCGTATCACAAATGAACCAATCCATAAACAAATTGAGCGTGTCCCCCGCTTGCGTTCGGCGCTTAAAAATAGACATTTCCAAGGGGCACAGTCAAATCGACGCAATTGAAGTGAATAGTGAATAGCTAGATTTATGACTCGTCTCTTTAGCATTTAGTTTGATGAGAATGAAAAGATCGCGTGCGCGCGTGGCATGTTCGTGTTATCTCAATCTTCATGGATTCTTTCGTTCGTCGTGTCGCAGTTTTAGACATGCAGCAGACGAAACATCTCGACAACACGCATAGCCTACTATCTTGAGAGTTTGTCATTCCTAAAAGTGGATAATGTTCTCGTTCGTCGTTTATTTATGAATGAAAAGAGGGAAGCCAGAATGAAGAATTCGACGCAATGAGTTTAGTGCTGATAAAGGATCCGGGTTCGGTTTGAAGAAACTAGAGCCCTATGAGAGAAAGAGAAACGTGAAGACTAATAAAAACAACTGGGTTTCGTCACGTATTGTTGTTATTTGTGAAAATTGAGACTGGAGGTCAAACGTTATAAAAGATATTTTTACGATGATTCGTGCTAATCTTAGCAAAATCGTTGTATTTTCTTTAAATATTGTATTATTTTTGGGGTAATAACAATACTTCAATCTAATAAGAATTATCGCTCAACTATGCAAAATCAACAAAATGTCCAATGTAAAGGCATTTGCGGATATTTAAAAACAGAAGATACGATCCAACAGTGTGGCAAGTCAACCAGGAAAGCCGGGTAAAAGGCGGGATTTTATTTTCACCAGGAAAAACCGGGAAAAAGTCAGGAATTTAAAAAAGCTTGCTGCAATAATTTTTGAGTTTCACATAGCTGGCACATGTTTCAATAGACACGATGTCGTCGTTTATAAATTAAAGCAGATGAAAAGCAATCAAATTTGCAGCAATATGAACAAAATTTACCTAAAGTAAGGGCTTAGGAAATATATTTAGTAGGGTGCTAAGCAAAACTCCCACTTTACCCCCTCTTTTCCGAACCGATTTTTACACAAAACGGAATGCTCCACTACAGGTGAATTCTAAATTAATATTCCTTGCCATTGCTCAGTCAGTAAAGGCGTAGCTATAAAGCAAGATCATGCTGGAGGTGGCTGGGTTCGAATCCCGGTCCGATCTAGGAATTTTTCGGGTTGAAAAATTTCTCGACTTCCCTGGGCATAGAGCGTACAACCATTTCATAGCAAAATGATGTGGTGGTTCTCAGAAAATCGTAAAAATTTGTAGTTTTGTTCTTTGTCGTAAAGAATTATACTCGTATTTTATATTTTGTCATTAGGGTGATCATTTACATGTTCAAAAATGACTTTTTTCAAAAAATCTTAACTTTTGAACCACTGGTCCGATTTCGAAGATCAAAATATCAAATGAAGGCATTTAAAAATACTTTTACTCAACACTTCTAGACTATACTACCATGCGTCTCCATTAATACATAACTAACATAGTCCCATAATCTATACGAATTTGATTTGATCTATATTTATTTGAGCGAAAACCCAAAACTTGACAACTTCAAAAAAATATAACCCAAAAACGAAAAGCATGAGCAAATCCACAGTGGTCCAAAATGCAGATTTAGAAGGAATGATATGTTTTGAGCCTGAAAATGAAATTTTAGACTTAAAGTCACTTCTACAATGTTGTTCCTTATAGTTAGGCCCTTCTTTTTATGACAATAAATTCTAAGGTGGTACCTATTATCATTAAAATCAAAAATCTAATTTTTTTGTTTGAATAATTAGGATATACATTCTTCGGCAAAGTTAGCTGAGCTAATTTCAAGCAACTTTGTTCAAAACTTTTTTGAATCTCTTAAATTGGCCGATTTAGAGCTATTTTCTTGAATTGAGTTAGGGTGGCTCTACAAAGAAACAGTTGTTTTGCTCTAGTTTTCTTATTTCGAATTTCTCAGCAAAGGTGTCTTCAAATTACTTTTAGATCTTAAGAAGGCGCATCTTGTCATCTGTTGTCTGTATCTAATAAAAAAGATCTACCCGAATATAATAAAATATATGAATAAATTCAAATTGATTTTATACGAGTTTAAAAAATAATATACCTCCATTTTTTTTTCATATAATTGAGAATAACATACGCCCTTCCAAATGCCGTAAAAAACCTTTTTTTTTGTTTGCTACAACCAGAGATATTAACATTTGAAAAGTGCATATTTTTATTATAATAACGTCAATAACTCTTGACCGGCGAAAGATATTGACAAGCTTTGTGCGTAAAAATTTGCGCCTTTTCAAGATCTAAAAGGAATTTGAAGACACCTTTGCTGAGAAATTCGAAATAAGAAAACTAAAGCAAAACAACTGTTTTTTTAGAGCCACTCTAACTCAATTCAAGAAAATAGCTCTAAATCGGCCAATACAAAAAAGTTGTTTTGAACAAAGTTGCTTGAAATTAGCTCAGCTATAACTTTGCCGAAGAATGTATAACTTAATTTATTCAAACAAAAAAAATTAGATTTTCGATTTGAATGATAATAGGTAACACCCTAGAATTCATTATCATAAAAATAAGGACTAACTATAAGGAACAACTTTGAAGAAGAGACTTTAAGTCTAAAATTTCAATTTCAGCCTCAAAACATATCACTCCACCTAAATCTACATTCTGGACCACTATGCAATCTAGCAGCGCCTATCTTGTTGCAGTGTTGCTAGAAACCACCTAGGCATAGGTTGCCAAGGCAGTTTGTTTTGAATCCGCTCCCCTCTTATCCCAGACCCTCTCTGGCTGTATATTAATGCAAAAATGGTACAGGCTTCGAAATCTCTCCTTTGCCTGAACGTTGAGGTCAATTTGATCCCAGTCTACTTTGAAAGGCTGTAACTTTTTTATTTGTCGTTGGATTTTACTAGGGGAAAAGTTAACTTCGGCAATACCTCAACCTATTATCGTCAGGGGGGTAAACAACGTCCTTGAGAGCTAAATTCTGGCATGTGGATGCATTGTGTTTCAGAGCAACTATTGGCTAAATTTGAGTGCTCTAGGACTTTGTTTACCCCCTGACGATAATAGGTTAAGGTATTGCCGAAGCCAACTTTTCCTCTAATTATTTCATGACTAAGTGCGTCTACCAAAGTTCTGTAATATTAGATGAACACTGCTCCAAAAAACTTGAATTTTTTTACACGGTTTTTTTACGCGAATTCCGGAATCTACGCGGTTTTTTTACGCGTATCACCCGCGTAAAAAGCGACTCCAGTGTACAAGGTTTTCTAAACTATGGATAAAGGGTGTCCACGATGAAATTGCCACACTATGAAATTGCTCTAACTTTTTAACCGTTGGGTAGAATTTAATGAAAATTTGGGTGGATTTAGTTCATAGTGCATTATTTACATCCTGCAAGTTTTAAAGTCCTGTGATCAAAACTCGCGGAAATGGAGTCGAAAGAACAGCTCGTGCGTGATAAAATCTTGCGCATTCATCACGAGAACAAGGATCTCTCGCATCGTTCCATCGCTAAAACGTTGGGAATCGCGAATTCCACGGTGTCGCGAGTGATTAAGCGGTTCGAGGAACGGTTCACCACCGATCGGAAGCCCAGAAGTGAAGGAAAAAGTATTCCGTACAACACCAAAAATCACAACCGCGTAGTTGGGGCCTCAACCGAAATCCGAACGCCTCCGTTAGGGATGTGGCTAAGAAGCTGCACCTAAGCCGAAGTTTTGTCCAGAAGGCCAAAACTAAGGCTGGGCTTCGAACGTTCAAGGTACAAAAGGCCCCTAATCGCGACGAGAAGCAGAACAAGTCCACCAAAACCCGTGCCAGGAAGTTGTACCTCAACATGCTGACGAAAGTTGAATGCTGCATCATGGACGACGAAACATATGTGAAGGCCGACTTCAAACAGATCCCCGGCAACCTGTTTTTCACGGCCAAGGATAAGTTCAGCGTTCCGGAGCATGTCCGCACTCAGAAGATGTCCAAATTTGCGAAGAAATTCCTGGTTTGGCAAGCCATCTGCACGTGCGGGAAGCGGAGTGCACCTTTCGTGACCCAGGACACGATGAACGGACAGGTGTACATAAAAGAGTGCCTCCAGAAGCGGCTACTTCCTCTCCTGAAGGCCCACAACGTCCCAACAATCTTCTGGCCGGATTTGGCCTCATGCCACTACTCCAAGGACGTGCTGAAGTGGTATGCGGACAATAAGGTCAATTTCGTGCCGAAAATGTTCAACCCTCCCAACACTCTGGAGCTCCGCCCCATCGAGAAGTACTGGGCGATTATGAAGCAGCACCTTCTTAAACGACCTAAGGTAGTGAAGACAGTCGAGGAACTGAAGAAAGTATGGGTTTACATGCAAAAAACGGTTGATTCACAGGTTGTGCAGAATCTTATGGCCGGGGTTAAGGCCAAGGTGCGGGCATTTGCGTATGGACTGTAAATAAAATACGAGTAAAATGGTAAAATGAAGTTTAATAGTTATTTCTCAATCCCTGAAAATTTGATGGCAATCGGATGAAAACTCGAATTTTGCGAATCAATTTTGTGTGTGGCAATTTCATCGTGGACACCCTTTACTGCTGTCAGTTCCGAGTCTATGTGCGTCTGATTGGTAGAATTAACACTTGTTCAGCTATATTTTAGCATCCAAGTATGGCTATTTTGCAGTTCGGCCGAGTCCGAGAATTTGCCCATAATTGCATTCACTCTTATTCACTCAAAACAAATATCATAGTTACAGTAAACATATAAATTTAAAGTAAGACTGAAAGTCGCAATCCCTTTTGGTTCTACTTAAAAACAATTAGGTATCCCTCATTATGGCTCCTATTTATATGAATTTAAAAACTTAAAAATTTGTTTTGCATGAAATGTTGGGTAAGGTTTAAGAATTTTTACAAAAGTAAATAAATTATCAATACATTTATTCAGAATCATCAAAATTTAACGAAGCATAATACACAACGGGGGTTCGAAGAAGTTATTTAGAACAGAGTTATTTATTAAATCTTATTTAACATTTATCTGGATTTAAAATTATGCAGTGATCAAAATTTTGATTGTTTTGTTGGTTTGAAATAATTATTTTAAATTTTTGCAAATTGATAGAAGCATTCTAATATACTGTTTGATTCAAATTCAAATATCTGAAACATATCTCAATGTACCCCTTAGACATTATGTCTTCGGCATTTTTTAAAAAAAATCTACGTTCTACAACTTCTCCGAAGACAGCAAACCTCTAGCTTATTAAAGTTTGTATCGCTGCGCCATCTTTAAGGCCAAAACTTGAATTATTTTTACCCATCAAATTGTAGTCCTAACTAATCCAAGAAACTTCACTGAAGATGAACATATTTTAGATTATATTTTTTATGTATTGCTGAGATAATTTCCTTATCATTTTACTACACAACATTATATCTACGATGTTTGGTTCATGAGTTATGATTTTGGAAAATGGGAAAGCCGAAAACTTCGGCTAAAATTTTTCGGAAAAATTAATCACCCCGAATTTGTTTCCGTTTATAAGCCATTTCATAGCAAAACGGTATAATGGTTCTCAGAATTTCGTAAAAAATTGTTGATTTGCTCCTTATCGCAAAATATTGGACTCGTATTTTTTATGTTGTCATTAGGGTGACCATTTCTACATTAGGGTTGTCAAAATAACTATAAAAGCAGATAAAATCAATGTTTTTCAATACAAAATTTCATTATATTTTTTCCGAAATAGTTATAATTATTTTTAACCTTTAATTTGATACATATTGTGATTTTCCAAATCGGCCCAGTGGTTCAAAAGTTATGAAATTCAAAAAAAAAAGTCACCTTTTGAAAAAAAAATGATTTTTGGACCACACTAATGACAAAATATAAAAATTCGGGTCTAATAATTTGCAATAAGTAACAAAATTACCATTTTCTTTGAACCACTATATCGTTTTGCTATGCAATGGCTGTATATAATCATAAAGTCTACATGTGGGAAAAATTTCTTCAAATTCTGAGCCCCTTCGACCCAAACCTCCCCACTACTGAAATTTTTTTTCCTAAAATTCCGGGAGTCGACTATCGGCAAAATTGTGTTTTCGAGTTAACACTGGATCTCGACGGTTCATGCATTTTGATTTCCGAAGTTTCATGTATCTCTTAGGAGATCCCTCAGATTAAAAAAGTTCAAACTTTGATGATTTTGCGCCACCCCAAATGATGTCCGATTGAGCCCAAATTTCACATAGGGTTTCTTTTCGAGGCAATGAACATTTTGTGTACGGTAGGTTTGACCAATTCGATGGTAACTTTTTCCCCATACATTTCATTGGCACCCTAGTGTATATGCGATCAGCAGCCAGAACTCAGACGTGGAAGATCGGAATCTTGTGCAAGGGATTAAACAAGGCTCAAGGTTGCTTCCACTATGGATAAGAGGAAAGCAAACCGACAGCTGAGTTAACTCGAACTCTCGCGTAACATTTGAAAAGGGCCAATCTTCGTGTTGATCGATTGTCTGCAAAATCAGCTAGCAAAATGGTTTAAATTTATCCATGTTGCATTATTTAACCAAAAAGGCGACGAAGAGAATCCATTAAAAAAAATAGGCATTTTTGACTTGTAAGGCGAGAAATAAAAAAAAAATACACTCCTCATGTGTCTACTCGTAACAGATGTAGTGCACGTTTTTTGTCTGTTCAATGATGCCGTGAACCTTTTGCGAGTCGAGTAACTTTTATAAGCATTTTTGACAGTTTTTTTTAAATTTATTATTAAAATAATGTGAAATGGAATACCCACTCTATTTCCTCATTTCAATGGAGTGGAGTGTTCCTTAAAGCGCACCCTCAATTTTGAGTGTACATAATAAAAATCTCTTCAGTGAACAATACTCCCCGGCCTTCCAATCAATTATGCAAATTGTGCAGCAGGCGGCAAGGATCATGGCCGAGTATTCATCCCGGAGGCCCATTGTTGAGTCATTTTCCATCGCACACTTCTCAGTTAGATACAATTCGTTAAATTCTCCGTCATCATAATCATCGTTTCGGCTCACCCCTGCCGGTTCGGCTCATCCAAGTGACCCGTGTATAACGAGATTTCGGCGAATCATTCTCGCCATCATTGTCCGTTATTAATGGTGGATGGTCGGACGGGACCCCCTTCGGCGAACACGGGGCCGACTGTTCAATTTTTAGCTTCACACCGTTCACGCTGGCCTCCGCTACTGGATGGAGGGCAATCAATTATTGAAACAATTTCTCGGTATCCTACCTACTTCGGTTTCCTGCGAAGAGAATTGTACTTTTATACGACACCGTCGAGAAATGGCAGAAGACATTGCGATTAATTTTCGATTCACCCTGAGCACCTTCCATATTTAACAGGTTGAATTTCACACTGTCATCCATCAACTGATGCTGAGTTGGCCGTGTCATAAAATGTCTGGGAAGGAAGCTGAATTACTGGAATTTTTATTTATCAGCAGCTCGGTAGTCGTTTGAATTTGAAAATTCACTTTCCGACATGATGGATGCAATTTTTATGAAAGCTGTTGACAGTGATGCCAGGTAGTTTCGATGGAAATGATTCAGAGAATTGGAATTTCATCAGAACTCACGATTTGGACAATCTGCAAATCTGTCAATTAGACAATAGATTTAGCTGACATGCTTCCGCAACGGATGAAACGTACGAGGGGCTGTAGGCCAAAGCAAGTTAGTCCGATTTGTTGTTATGTAATTTGCTTAATTTAAAACATGTATCCTAAATTGTGATATAAACAGGAATAAACAGGAACTCCTAGTAACCAAGCGATCAATGATGCTAGATTTTAAAAAGCCTTTACAACAGTACAGTTTCCACTCCACTAAACTACCCTTCATGACAAGCACCTTGTTTTGTTTTTTTTTTTCTAATTGCATTTCCGAAAAGCTGTCCGGCTGCCGTTGGATGCTTTTTAAAAATTCATCACCACTAGCTGCCGTTCCATTCCATCGTATCCACTCAGTCATGCAAACGGAACAAACTGCGCTCGTCTCGTCCGTCAAACCCAACGGAAACCGTAGAACGAGGGATTTTGATCGGTCCAATTTACACACCAACTTGGTCCACAGAGGCATACCCGAGTAAAGTTGTGTACCAAATTGATAACCGGTTCTGATACCCGGTTAACAAGGTTTGTGGTGGAATAAACAGAGCCAACATAACAAAAATTATAGCAAAAAATGCTCGTTGAATGTCAAAAAAAAAAAAAAAAACTAATTTTGGGAGCATTGAAAATATCTAGATAATAAATCATGCGATCAATCGAAAAAAATTCAATCAATTTTTAAATTTTGTTTTCAATTTGATTTTAAAGCCTTACGCTGCTAACTGAAATGTGATAAGCGATGTAAAGCACATTTTTTCCCTTACCATGCTTTGAACAAACCTTGCACAAACAAATAGTACGTTTTTCACTGATAAATAAATTTGTAATGCGATATATACTGAAACACAAAATATGACATCTGGAATAACAAGACCTGTTATCTAGATGATATCAGGTTGTTATTTTACTTTGCTCGGGTAGTGGGCAACAAATAAACAGACAAAAAAAAAAAATCGAAAATGTCGTGCGAATGTTGAATCGAATTAGCATGCTGAAGCGCACTGCAAATAAAAATGGCGTGACATGCTTTGATCGCGTTCATCGTAGGTAGGTGGCGCTACGGGCAGACGAGAGAGGAGCGCAGGAAAAAGTCATAGCGTATTTCCAAATCTATTAATATTTCCGCAAGTCTTTGTTTTTGTTTTTGTTGTTTTTTTTTTATTATTTATTTGCTATCGATTTGCCCTCGGATGAGGAAGCACCGGATTGGCCGTCGATGATGAGTTGGAGTGGGATCAAATATGTAAATCAAGTGAATCGTAATAAATTTGTGTGTGGATTGCAAATATGGCGATGCAGTGGAGCTTTTTGTTGTTGTTTTTAAACGAGTTGCTCTATTGGAAAAGTAGTTCCATATTTGAGTTCCAGCTTTAAATCCTCCTGCAAGCGAAGCCCTTATATGTCAGAGACCAGACCAGCCACATGCATGAAATCGACATGAGGATGATGCTAATGAGCAAGCATCATTCTTTAGAAAAGCGTCGCTTGTTTACATTTTTCGTCCTTGGAATACATCGAGAAGCTTTGGAACAGCGAAAGCGAAGCTCGTTTGACTAACTAGACCACGGATGATGGTCTGATTGGTTGCCACGTGGCAACCCGGTTGAGGCCTCTTTGTTTGATCTAATGGCTTTTCTTTCTCTCTTTTTTTTTCTAGGTAAGTCCAACGGAGTTGTTAATTTACAAGGATTATATGGCTCTACGACTGTAGACAGGACAGGATTCGGTAAGGTAAAGCACGGATTGGCAGACGTATCTCTTCGTCTATGGTCATCATACAAGAACTAGCATTGTGCAACCAATTTTAATGATGTTAGTTCGTGATTTACTCACCACAACGTTGGTGTCGGATAATTTTAATGACGAATCGAAAAAAAAACTCGATTTTCCCCGATTTGCATGAAACTTTGCATAATTAGGGTAAATGTTGGCTTCGGCACCTACGACTATTTTCGGCAATCCATTTTCAAACGGTAATTGCACTGAATTATTCCAGCAGAACATCTTGTTTGATGTATTCAAACGATTCCTTGGTTAATCAGCTACAAACTGATAACATTTTGCTGTCTGAACAAATTTGTTATGCCAGATTTTTACATAATGCAGCTAATTTAGAGGTGCCGATAATAGAACAACCGGTTAACACGTAAATCAAATGGAAAGGCTGCCGAATAAAAAGAAGCTGCCAACAATTGTCACACTCATCTGGAAAGTTTGGAGCGTTGTAAAAACGATTATAGACTATTTTGGACAATTGAGTCGATTGGCACCATCGGGTAGGGGAAAGTTGGCGGCTTTTGATTTGTGAGGAAAGGGCCTTAGAACGGTTTTGTTGCTCCAGAATTTTTGTTTTGCTCTAGCTCCAGCAAGAAATTTACTTCGACCTCTTCGACAAACATGGGGATGGTTTCCGTATGGGATTTTTTGCAAGTCGCCGTATCAAGTGCCGCATTACTAGCTGGCGTTCCACAAACCAATCTGAGGACGAGAAGACGGTGTCATCTGAGGTGAAAAGGCGGTTAATCATAAGTTCGGTTCGAGGTTCGGTTAACTTCTCGGAAGTTCCAAAAAGTCCGGAAGGTTCTCTCTGAATCCATGAAGATCCGTGACTTTCCGAATGTTCCGTGCACTTTTCATAAGATCCGTGTCCTTCTTGGAAGTTCCGTAAACTTCTTTTTATTTATCAAACATCCGATAAGGTTTCCTAAAATCTTATAAAAATCCGTGACCGAACAGTTCCAAAGTTCCGTGAACCGTAAACAATTTTCAATGCCGAACGTGACGTAGGCGAAAGGGAAGTTGTTACCAGCTGACGAATTATGAACTTCCATGAAGATCTGGGTTCTCTAATCCACCCAGAGGATAAAATTGGCTGCTTCTCGCTTGTGTGCACTTCATGCTCCTAGGTTAATGACACCACCTGGAGGGGTCAATTAAATGTCTTGCGGTACGCATTGGTCCTGCAGATTGTCCTCATCTTTTGTTTTGTGGAGGTTCTGTGAGCTTCTGTGTACAATTTTTGGAAATTAATAGAGCACTGATATTATAAGGTTGTCTAGAATTCTATGAAGCATCGTGATATTCCGTGTTTCGTGCACTTCTAGTAGTAAGTAAGTACATTTTGGGGCTTCACACATGCACCACTCGAAAGTACCGTGAACTTCTTCTTCGAAGTTCTGTAAACTTTTCGGAAATGCAGCGGACTTCTATAAAGCTCCGGTGACTTCTATAAATTTGACAAAACGTTTTTCTATAAATCTATGTACATTTGAAAACTTTACAGAAGTTCCGTGATTGTCTCTGAAGCGCTGGGAAATTCTATTGATATGTTAAAACATCTGATGAAGATCCGAAAAATTTGAAACGATCATCTTTGTAATTTCAGGAACTTCTCTGAAATTCTGTTAGTTTTTCCTTGGACTACTCGGAAGATCCCTGAACTTATCTGAACAGTACAGAACTTCGGAGAAGTTCAGTGCCTCATTATCTTGGTATCTTGTAAAAAAACCAGGAGTCCTTATTAAGATCCTTGGAATCCTGAAGGTCTTTAGAATAATTTCTGAGCAACCTGGTATCATAAAATAATATAAGAGATACTTGATTTGAACTTTTCGGATGGTTTAGATGCTAAGTCATCTAGGGTAGATGGGATTTACATAGGCTATAATTTGAATACACTATAATAGAAACGTACAGCCAGAACTGGTACATCTACCCTAATTGACTATGGTAATATTTATTTCATTTTGGGGCCTCCCTTAGCTCAGTCGGTAAAGGCGCAGCTAAAAAGCAAGACCATGCTGGAGGTGGCTGGGTTCATTCCCGGTCCGGTCTAGGAATTTTTCGGGTTGAAAAATTTCTCGACTTCCCTGGGCATAGAAGTATGATTGGCCTTGCCACACAATTATACCAATGCAAAAATAGTGCAGGCATCGAAAGCTCTCAATTAATAACTGTGGAAGTGAATCACTAAGTTGAGAGCACGCAATAAGCTTATATGCGACATGCAATAAGCTTGAAATGCGAAGAAGAAGGAGAAGAATATTTATTTCACCTGGACAACCTGCAGACCTTTTTTTCATATTACCTAGGAGGCCTTTCGAAAGAAAGCATGCAGATTACAAAAAAAAAAGCTGTAGAGGGTTAAGGAACTTTTAGTGCAAGCCTTGGCAACTTCGGCAACGGATCCAAACGGATTCGGGAGCAGGTCTAATAGATCTTCGTTGGAGGCTTTAGTTTTCTGTCCGGGGTAAGCATAAAATGCTCCGAAGCCGTGTCTAGTGTAGTTCCAAACAGATTCAGGAGTACTCAAGCTGGCTTGTGAGATGGATTACAAGTTTTCTCAAGGTTTTAAAGCATTCTTCAAGTCGGGGCCTCATAGCCTAGTCAGTAAAGGTACGGTATTACCAAGCCGGAGGCGGCGGGTTCGATACCCGGTCCGGTCCTGGGTATAGAGTTTCATTGTGCTTGTCACACAATATACAAATTCATGCATTGGTAATTGGCATCGAAAGCTCTCAATTAATAAGTGTGGAAGTGTGTTTAGAACACTAAGTTGAGAGCACGCAATAAGATAATATGCGCTAAGCAATAAGCTTGAAATGTGAATAAGAAGAAGAAGAAGAAGTCAAGTCGTAATCTTGGTGTACAAGACCATGATAAAACCAAAAATCATTTGTTGGAAAATCCGTTGAATGTCTGAGTCGGATCCGTTTGACTTTGGAGATGAGTCCGAAGAACTCATGGAGATGAGCCCTCAAGGTCTGGTGAACGTTCCGGTTTCCCGGTTTTTCCCATTTTTACCCGGAATTCTGGAAATTGTCGCGGTTGTGCGATATACATTTAAATTAAGCATAAAACCAAATGTGATTGAGCCGAAATAATCACTAAGTTAAATCAGCCAGTCAAATTTTTCTATTTTTTAACAACCTTGAAAATTCGCATAAAACTCTTACAGGGTTTTTTGGAATGCCTTCATGATTTTGACGTAGGACTACGTCTTTCGGGAAGATGGGGGTACAATTTATGAAAAGCGAAAAATGAAATTATGAAAGATTTTGAACGTTAATAACTTAGCTGCCCCTGGACCAATTTCAATTATTTTATCACCAATCGATCCGAACCGTAAATAACTACAGATTACAGTGAGTACAAAAGGAGAGGAGCCAGTGTCGCTAATTGATAGCAAACTACTCATGATGGGAGAAGTCTGTGTACTTTACCGGCGTGTTCAAAAAGAAAGGCAATCAAAATTTCATTTTTTGATTGTTTCCCAAACACAGACATCATAATCAAAGAGCATCTTGATTATTTACTGCTGTATCATCGATGCCATCCACCATGCCTAAGGTGAATCATTAATCCAACATCGTGTCATGTTCTCGACCGTATTGCAGGGCCTCCATATTGCCCAAGGCCTAACACTCCGAGGACAACATCAATCTCGGAAGACACTTCATCAACCATCAACTGGTTATACAAAACCACCCAAAAACAATCGGCCCTTTTCAGGACCACCACAACTTTCTACAAAAGAGTTGAGTTATGAAATTCTCTTAATTCCAAAACAATATCCGAAGCAACAAACTAGAAAATCGAACAAAAATTTCGTAGTCCTACGTCAACAATGCGGTTGTGTCATGTACACCACCCTCCAACTTTTTTTGACGTAGGACTACGTCTTTGATTTCTATATGGGGGTACACTTTGTGAAAACCGAAAATGGAACATGTAACAAATTAAGAAAGATTTTGAATGTTAATAACTCAGCAGCCCCTGGTCTTATTTCAATAATTTTATCACCAATCGATCAGAAATATGGCTACGCATCGATAAGAATGCGTCTGAATGTTGATTTTCAACAAGAAACTATTGAAAAACTGGTAAATGTCCAGCACTGTCCAAAAGCGTCGAATTATTTAACAAATCCAACAATTACCTACAAGCATATGCTGCTTCCCCAGCACAGTCGTCAGAGAGTAGTAAGTAGACGAAACAAGTCGAAATGGCATTCACCTCCGATCCTCGGGCGCATGCGAATAGGGAGGATGGAATTGCGTAATATTTGGACACTCATCGCCATATTCAGAACCAAACGCAAATTCTTCGAGATAACCGCCATCCGCCGTCTGGCTCGCCGTGGCGGTGTCTGACGTATCTCCGGTCTGATTTACGAGGTGTGCTGAAGGTGTTCCTGAAGAATGAGATCCGTGATGCTGTCATCTACACTAAACACGTCAAACGTAAGCGGCCATGGATGTCATCTACGTTTTGAAGCAACAGAGACGCACTCTGTTAGGTTTCGGATGTTAAATCATCACCAACTTTGGCAACAAAATGGCTCTTTTCAGGGCCACCAAGCTTATTACAGTAAAGAGTAGGAATATAATTCTGCCTGTTTGTCCATATTCAGAACCAACGATCACACAAAATGCTCATGTTATCAAACTGGAAGCAGGGGTACAAATTATTTTGATCATCCTTGATCAATTTTGAATCGCCACGGCCGGATATTTTCGATGGAAGAAGCAACAATCTAGCATCTAATTCGACGAAGACGGCAGGAAACATTTGTGAAGGCGAGTGAGAGAGTGTCGATGAAGAGAATCGATTAATTTAGATAGGAACTATTAAAAAGTGACGCGAGATTTGTTTTTCGTACTGAGCTCCAATGCTACCGACGCAAGGGAGGCAGCTCCCGCACCTGGACCATACCAATCGACCCATCATCTCAACCGGGGACCAACGGCTTTACTTCCCGAAGGAAGGCGTGATCAGAGATGTTATGCCTTAGAACATGCCGGTGGCGCCAACTGAAATTGGACCAAGGCATGCTGGGGTGAGAGGTAATCACGCTTACCACTACACCACCGGCGCCGATATCTTTCAAGGTGATATCACGGCGAATGAGAACGCCCCATATTTGAGTTTAGTTATCTCAGAAATAAGAAATAAGTGCAGGAACTCAGCGATGAGTAAATTTGCCTCATGTTTTCCCAGGTTTTTCCAGGATTTTCCCGGGAAAAATTTCCGAATTTGAGAAAAGTAAAGATTTGATTCACTCAGTCTACTGGTACTACTCCGAGACTGAATAAAATTTTCGTAAATTTCCTCATTTTCTGGCAGATTTTTTTAGGTTTTCCACAGGAAACCATGAGACAAATTTACTCATCGCTGAGCTCCTGCACTTTTGGCGATTATGAGTGAACTAAACTCAAATTTGGGTCGTTCTCATTCGCCGTGTACGCAAAAGGAAAAGAGCCAGTGTCGCTACTTGATAGCAAACTACTCATAATGGGAGGAGTCTTTGTAGCTTTATACCACTTGGTTGCACATCATTCTGCTTTAACATGAAAAGATATAAAAGAGCGCTGCTGTATGGCATTAGCTCATTTTCGCTTCGGACGGCGTGGTGAACAGCAGCAGCAGTAGGAAAGTGGTGGCTAGTCCACTCCTTCACACCTAACAAGCAACAATTGACTGCTCGTGGCAAAGGAGGAAAAGGTCTGGTAAAGGAGGCGCCAAGCGTCGTCGCAAAGTTCTTCGAGATAACCGCCATCGGTCGTCTGGCTCGCCGTGGTGGTGTCAAACGTATCTCCGGTCTGATCTACGAGGTGTGCTGAAGGTGTTCCTGGAAAATGAGGTCCGTGATGCTGTCACCTACACTAAACACGCCAAGCGTAAGTGGCCATGGATGTCCTCTTCAATAAAACGGCCCTTTTCTGGGCCATCAAGCTTACATCAGTAAAGAGTTGGAATAGAATTTATCTGTGCTTGTTTGTCCATATTCAGAACCACAAGCCCCCAACGACCACACAAAATGCTCTCCAGAGTTGTAATCTTGTAACCAAACTTGGTAGCAGGGATGCAAGTGATTTTGATTGATTCTCTTAATCAACTTTCCATTTGAAAAAAATACTACAAATTTGGTTCGCCTACAATTCAAAAACAGAAAGAGTTGAGATAATAGATAATTGATCAATTAAAAGAACTAAATGCTCTTTACATTTATTCCGTCCACTAGCGGTCCTACGTCAAACTTCCGTTCGTGCCCCTAGGCACAGACCCTTCTTCTTTTTAAAAATTAAAAGTTCCCTTGGTTCCCGAGAGTTCTGTTCAGAATTCTTGATTTTTTTTTATAAAAGTGCAAAAATTCTAAGCAGATCTATGCAAACAAAAATCACAGAATTCATCCTAAGATTATTTATGACTATGAATGTTTATTGATGGTTCCAAAAATTCACTAATGTTTCCTTTCATAATTCTATTTTAAAATCACTTGAATTCTCCTTCGAAGTTCCATTGGAATTCCCTTAAGAATCTTCGCATAATTCCCTTAGAACTCTGTTGAGAATTGACTTGAAATTATTTTTAGAATGACCTTGGAATTTGTCCTAGAATTAGTTTGGAACAATCCCAGAATGCAATACCCTTACAAATTCCTTGCATTTGTCATTAGAACTCTGTAAAAAGTCTTCTCAGCACTTATTTGGAATATTCTTTGGAAAAGTACCAATCGTCATGAAATTTTCCTCAGAACAACCAAAACCTTGGTATTCCATTTAAATTAGTTCAATTTTATTAACTGTCAATTGAATTCATTTTACAATTATGTAGATATTCTTATGAAATTTCTTAAAAAAATCAAATAGGTATGCTTCCATAATTTTTAATTTCCTAAAAAACTCTTATGGGATATTCCTTAGAATCCACTTGGTAAACTGTTCAGAATTACCTACGAACACTCTTTAGAGATTCGTTTAAAATTCGTTTCAGAACTGCATTTAATGTTTGCTCTAAACTTCTGAAAATTCTTCAGAATTTTCCAAGAAATGTCCGTAAGATTCTCTTTAGCTTTCCCTAAGCCTGGTTGTAAATTCTACTTACAATTTCCTTGGACATGATCTCAGAAATTCCAAGAAATTTTTCAATAAAGTTCGATCTTTGAAAAACTTGTTGTGTATTGCAAATTTCGAGGTTTGGAGCCTCTGGAAGAAATAATAATTTTCAGACTTAGAAATTTGGACTTGAAGTTCGAACATTTTTCAAGAATATCGAAATAACAAATAACACCTAAAAATAAAAATTTCACTGCTGAGTTAGAGGGTGGCGCTTGACTTCTAATTGTGTGCTTTAACATGACCTTTCAGTACTCGCGTCAACTTTTGTAGCACGAGCACTGGCGCGTTTTACTTTGTACAACACATGTCCGATGATCCTGATCGGGCATCGTGCTATAAGGTACCAGACGATAACCAGGGTAGTTGATCGATAGCTCGATGACGTCATTTCGTTGGCGTCTGCAATGGGAAATACTCATAGCAGGCGTTGACGATGGGACGTTGTCGAGTTGTTGAATAGCAACTATCGTGGTAACTCACCGATTACCTGTCGATCTGCCAAATTTGGAAAGACGTCTGCATTGAATTGTCTCATATAATAATATTCCGCCCACTATATCACAAGAAATTGCGAGTAGCTGAGTGGAATGGAGATAAGTTAAGCATTGGGTACAGGACCAAGTCTCCCCTGGGTGGTGCCAAAAGATGAGCGCAATAGAATCATCAAGTTGCCATAAGGCACGGAATGAGACTATTGTATGGCTGGGTAGTCAAAGTCTTCCATTCGTTAGTCCGTTCAGGTGGATTAGAACAGGTTTAGGTTTAGGGTGGGCGTTGGCCAGATTTGGATTTTTCAGATGTAATCCTGGATAGGACCCTGTCATTGAACGTCGCGTGAAAGTGGAACTTAATGAAGGCCCAAGTACTTTTTCGTAGTTTTTAGTTTTAGGATTTGAAAGATCGTCGGTTACAGTTGCCTGCTTGCTGAGCAGAAAAACGCGGTCCCAGGTCCTTACATATCAAAGAGATTTATAGTAAAATCGCTTGTGTATCGTGTATTTTGCGAAACTCGTTGTTGTCGTTGGTTCCGGGTTTGAATGGATACACAAATTTGAGCAACGGTATTATGTGATATGAGGGGCTCGGTGGCCTTAGAGCAACCGTTTTTGCTTACTGAGCAGAACATCATGAGTCTAATCTCAAGCCCATCCACATTCAAGATTCGTCAATCGTTTTATTTGTTAATATGACTACATGGTAATAACAGCAACTCGGCGATTAAAAAGGTGCTCGTCTGCCTAGTGGTAAACGTTTTTGCTTACTGAGCAGAAGACCGTGGGTTTAGTCCCAAGCTCCTTCGCGTTATATGATCGTTAGGACATCAATTCAGCTTATCGTTTACCAAAACGAACCCTGCTGCAAACCCAACCCTCTTACCCAACATCCCAGTGATTCCTCGTGGAAGTGCAGAGGTGTTCTCGGCTTCCATCAAAGCGAGTGTCATGTCAACACAATCCTTCCCATTCCTTTCTTGACATGTGTTCGGGCGCGGCCGGCGCTGGTATTGCCTAATTTAAGATCACCAGTTTTTACACATTGAGGATGATTGCTAGTCCCAAGCATCGTCTATTGGTTCTCTGTGTAATTACAGCTGATCTGGCAGTGGGCGATCAATCAAGCTCAAGCTCACAAGTCCGATGATCCTGATCATATATAAGTTTACAGTCTTCGGCATATTTGCTAAGTAGGTCAAGGAATTTTAGCTGGTGAACAGAAGTTCAGAATTTTCTCACTACGCGGCGCTAGTGTGCAAGTCAATTTCTTGAATATTCTATATCTTGGGATCTTGGGATCTAGGTGAGGGGGTAGGGGGGTCAATGAACCAACTTTGTGCCGAAATAAGACGATTTTCACTCATGCCTAATTTTTCAAAATGGCGTATGCGATATTTTTCAATAAATTATAGCACGAAAACGGCTCATCTAATCGAAATGACGTCTTAGTCAAAGTCGTGGGAAACTAAATTTACTTTTCAGAAAAAAATACACACTGAGAAAAACATTTTCGTCATAAATGAAAAAAAAAAATAATGACAACATTTTTACTAAAAGTTTGTTATGCGATTTTGGTCAATTTTGAAGTGTCCATTGTGTCCATTTAAGAAAAGTGAGCATTTTTGATAGGCTTCCAAATAAACATTAGCTAAAAATCTTAAAAAAATTTCTTATTTTTGTTATAAAGTTTTTATTATTTTATTTTAATTTTTTTTTACAGTGTTTATTCTTGTTTGCAATGCAGTTTCCTACAATTATGCAAAGTTTCACTGAATTCTGAGAGGTAAAATAAGAAATTCGTTTATTTTTTTTTTCGCTACGTGGATTTGCTCCGTTGTCAATCGATCAGGAATTTGTTGTTGTTTTTGAATCGAAGCAATCTCGAAAAAGAGAATGCAAGATTTTTGTTTGCATATTCGCAAGATTGAAATGCATTTTTCCTAACTTACATCCAAACCTGAAACTATGGGCGAAAAAAGAAAGATCCGCAATCAGTCTCGAATCCATGACCTTCGGATCCAGAGATCTTCTCCGTATCCACTTCACCACATCACTGCCTCTTGAAAGACAGTCAGCTTCTACGAATCATAATTCACAAACAGTTGTTGCGAAACTTTACTACCGTAATGGATGCAAACGTGTCTCGTGCGTGGAAAATAAATGCCCAGGAGGATCACATCAATAAATTACGATGTTGTGTTCAAAATGCCGGAATTTGTTCAAAGCAAAATTACACCACTAATCGCTCCAAATTGCACCAACCCCCCTAATCAACCGACCAACGATTTACGATTCAATTGGTTAAATTTGATTTGCATGCATAATTTAAATTAATTATGATTGGAAAATGTGTACAATTAGAAAATTTAATCCCACCCTTGCGAAGCAGCTTTGTTAGTTTTTTTTTCATCGCGCAAAAAAACATAATCAAATAAAGTGACCGGTGGTAGTGGTCCGAGGTTTGAAATAATTATCCCGGGATCAGTATCAGCTATCAGCTGGGAGAATTAATTATAAAAAGTCAATGATTTGAATATTAATTAATCACCTACATGAAATGACACTATCGCCGAAAGCCACAACCACACATCCCTATTATAAAAAAAAATACAACGCTAAATACTCGCATTCCCTTCCTCCGGATGTCCGGAAGTCATGAATTTCAATATTTCAAATGGGCAATTTAGAGAGTAAACAACACCGGGAGAGAACACATTCACATCGTTTATCATCGGGAGTTTTAATTTGAAATCATCGCTTAACTAAACTGTGACAGAAGCCACACTTTTACCCCCGCGAACAATGAATCAATTCCCTTTTTTTTTGTTTGCGGCTGGATCCCTATATGTGGTCTACACACAGTAATCGCAGTAAGCTATGAGATGGCGACCCATTATAAATCCCGTCATCCACGCCTACCACGCCTATACCGACATTTGAAACCGCCAGGCGATTTGTGCGGTGCTTGAATTAATGTCAATTTCCTGTCCCTTCTGTCCGGGAAAGTTCCAACCTCATTGGACACAAAGTTGTGCCGGTGCCAAAGTTTGAAAATTTCTCCCGCACAGTGATTATTTACGATTGCCATAATAATGCCAGGATGCCGCCGCCGCCTCCACCTTCGGGAGTGTTGTGAGCCATTTGACCGCATAATCCGGGTCATTCCCGGGGCCAGGAGCCTGTGAGAATATAATTGAGTCCCTCCCGGTGCGGGGCCCAAGAGGACCTCTCGGGAGGATTGCATCTCGGCTCCACTACAACCTCTACAACACAGTGGCCGTAAGGGGGCAGGGTGCTACTAGAAGCGATTTGTGTGGCTATTTTAAGTTTATTGGCTTTGATTGACGTTTTAATTAAAAACAGGTCGATTGTTGCTGTTGTTGTTGTTGTGGTGGTGTGTAGTGTTAGTTGGTATACATGCGGTCGCAACAGCGGCTTTGCACGGTTTACATGGAAATAGCCTGCATTTTTAATTCAAAAACGGTGTTTTCCCATAGGCTTCAGCAGGCGGTGGAAAATGTTCGCCTCTCGCGGAAATATCTCCCAAAAAGCAAGGCCGCCTATTCCGTGATTTGCATTATTAATGATAGCTGTTTTTCACTCCGTTTGAGGGTGAAGGAAGATTAATTTGGAGCGTTAAAATCGGAAATTGAAAAACGGGGGTAAATGAGGGATGGAAGGTTCCTTTTATAGTGCGGGACTTCAATCATTCGAGTAGGATTGTTAGTCTGTAAAAGCTTGTGTCACAGAATGGTTCTAAAAATGCGACCAGGGCTAGGGGAACTGGGTGTAAAATCAACAGGTAATCATGGCAAAAATAGTTAAATTCAGTTCCAATTCTACAGCAACCCTATTCAAAGAGTTGTTTGAGTTTTTTTTTAGGTTATCAAGTTTTGGGTTTTTGCTCAATACTCAATACTGCATACGAATGAGTTAAAGTGACTCACAATTGCATAACCCAACAAACACAAGAATTGTTTTCAAATTGTAATTTTACGTTTGTTGTGGCTCGAAAAATTAAGAATGTTGAAGATGCCTGACTCTACTAAAACATTTCCGGGATTAAATTTTTTACGGTTTGAAATCAAAATTACCATGCATTTCTTTTCAGAATTCCCATGGCATTAATCCCAGAATTATCGTGGAGTTCTTCTTAGAATTATAATGACAGCCTTGAAAACTGCCAGAAAACTCCTCTCGTAATACCTTGGATTGACGAGAAACTACCCTAAGATTTTTTACAGAATGCTCCTTAAGGTAAATCACTGAGGAAGCCTCCGATTAATCACAATTACAACATGCAATTTGAAGAACACAAATATCAGCTCTGACGAAACATACAACAAGGAAACGGGATCTTAACGTTTGCCGCAGTGCAGTAAACAGTGAGTTCCAATGTCATGTGTGATGTCGCAACAGTATCCGAGATTTGTGCTATAGAAAATTTAGGGCATATCAAGCATAATGACGGCCATCTCCTTAAAGTTGCTTAGAACTTTCTTGAAAATTTGAAAACTCTTCTCACAATTTTCTTTAAACTCTAGTATAAATTCTCCTCAGAAATCCTTCGAAATTCTCTTCAGAAATCTCTTGGAATTCTCCTCCGAAATCCCTAACAAATATATTTAATTATCTTCTAATTTTTTTAAATAAACCTCAGAATACGATTCTTTTGGTATTTTTCTAGGAATTCTCTTAAATTCTGTTACCTTAAATTTTGTTTATAATTCTCATTGGATTCTCGTAAGAATTCTCTAGGGGTTCTCATTAAAATTAACTTGATGTTCTCACCTCAAAATTCTGCTTATTCTTATCCTCACAACTATTGGAGGAACAATTGGACTATTTTAAGAATAACATAGGAATTCAATCCAGGTCTTTATTTATTCTCCCAGAAATCCCTCAGAATTCTTGAGGCTACATTTCAGAATTATGTTGGAATTCTGGTCAGTACTCCATACAATTTTTCCAAAAATTTTGTAGGAATTCTCCTTAGCATTTTTTTTAAAATTAACGCTAATATTTCTATAGGACAATTTCCAGAATTTTTTTTGTTTAAATCTTGGATCTTAAAAACTTTTTAAAAACCATCACATTGAGTATTTTTCTCAGTCAAATTAACAATCACAACAAATTTTAAAAGACCGCGAGTAATCGGTCAAATTCTTTAATTTTAGATTTAAGACATTTATAATGTATAACGAAAATGATTACTTGGCTCTGTAAAGTTTATTCGCTTGAGTCTGTACATATAAAGTAAATAACAATAAAAAAATTAAACGTAAACAAATATTGAAAACATTTTATTGCCTTAAACTCTGAACATAGGTCAAACCCTTCGAATCATAGAATGTTTCTTAAATCATTTTTTTTTTATTTATTTGTTTAGTAAAGACTACGGTGTGGTAAAACGTTTCCCGGCTCCGAGATTTGAAACAATTTTCTCTAGCTCTCATTTGTATCATGATCAAGATTTAAAACAATTCACGATTTTTTAAACTATCGAGCAAAATGGGTCGAAGTGTCTCAAAATTTTATGAAATCTTTCATTTGAGAAAAAAATTCTGATTGCCAGAATTTTCTGATATCATATACTTAAAAATGTAGAACTCATGAACCAATTATATCAATAATTGTTGTTTTTGGTGATCTGATAAGGACATTTTCTGAGCATTAAAATTAATAATTACCTGAAACATATTTTCCTCGAAATTTCGAAATCAAGTAAAACCTTCTTACACTAAATGACAATTTTCACAAACAATATTTTTGTGTGTGAAAACTGCTTATATGTCACTGGGGAAAATTTCAGACTGGTAGGATTAATGTCCCTAATGTCGGTCTAAGTGGCCCATACATACATTTCAAAGGACAGTATTTTTTGAAAATTTCCCACTTCCCACCAGCAATCTAAAATTTCCATTTGTAATGACGATTTCTATGAATGACGCATTGTTCTGTCAAAAAATTGAAGAACAGGAGATTTTTAACGAATGGTCCCAATCTTTAGATCCGTTTTTGAGTTATGACAGAAAATCCAACGAGCGCCAGAAATCGGTATTTTTTGAGATTTGAACCAGGAAAACCGAGAAAAAAACAGGAATTACAAAATGGAAAATTGACTGGCCACCCTGATCATTGCAAATAGGCCCTTATGTACGCTCACTGTCGAATTAGCATTTGGCGTCAGATTTGACAACCGAAATTGAGAATCGTCACTGACAGCTGCTTTTGGGATTTTCGAACACTGAACCAAAATCGTTCCTTGAAGACCGAGTTGAAGACCTTTTTCGGATGACAACACATAAAACATTCAAAACGACAAGTCCAATGGAAGTTCGCAAGATTGAAGAAAGCTGAAGCCTATTTGAATAGAAAAGTAAATGAAAACTGCATTTCAGCGCATTGGCACAAGAAGATCATCCAACCAACCTATGGACTACTACACTACTTCTAGATAAACATTTCAAAAGGTCCTATCTGCATTGATCGATTCTCTACATCGACTTTCTCTTTCGTTCGTAACTCAGCTGCAAAACCTAAGAACCTCCTTTATCAAACTATGTGGTAGAATTAGCGCGAAATTTGTTTGCATAGCAGTGGCTATGAAAAGAGAAAGCCGATTAAGAGAATCGATCAAAGCAGATAGGCCATTTGAAATGTTCAACGAGACTTCATTTCATGAAGACGCCCGTCTCCACAATTGCTCCAATCAGTGTTGGCAAAATCATCAATCAAATTCTATTTTTCCGCTCTCTTACACTCTCTATAGCACGCGTGATATTGGAACAAAATATCATGCTTGATCAAGGAATGAAAAATATCTCCAAATAACAAAATGACAAGCGATCAACCGAATGATAACGCTATGTCAGAATTGGAAAGCAATAATGATATAATCGTCTTCCTTTTCTTTCATGACAAGCAGCCCGTGCGACACAGCTCACTCGGGGTGGTAGAAGAAAACGAGAAAATTGTTGGCAAGCTGTTTCACGAAGTAAAGCCGAAGATGATCCACGTGTGTTAATGGGCATTTTTTTGTTATGTCTTTTCTCGATGCAGACGTTCCAGCTCTATGAGGTACACAGAAAGGTGAAGCAGATCGTGAAATATGGTTGTATTATTAAAAAAAAAATTAACGTAAGCGCAAGTAGTGACGTCACTAATTGCTTGTATCGTACAGGGGGTTTTACTCACACGACTTAACCGATTGCTTCACCTCGGTAATGCAGCTCATTGGTTCCAGCTATGTCCTCATCCGTGTATATTGCAACAAAGCAGGCATGCAATACTGTACAGAGCTGGAAAAATGGCCTATCTGCTTTGACCGATTCTCTTCATCGACTTTCTTTTTCGGTAATAACTCAGCTGCAACAACATTCCCTGTTGTATTTGACAATTTGGACGATAGATAAAAACCTTCTTTATCATGCTATGTGGCAAAAACAGCACGAAAACTGTTTGCATAGCCGTGGTTATCAAAAGAGAAAGTCGATGAAGAGAATCATCATTATCCTTCTACCCCTCCGATCGAGCTATGTTACAGAGCAAGTTTGTCATGGTAGTCGTAGCAACCGTTTTGTCTGCATCGTTGGTTGCTTTATGTGTTTGGATTCGCTGTGCTTGATATTGATTTTACAAGCTCCTTTGATATTGCGAGACTATTCACAACGTGCAAAAATCAAGCTGAGAGTTGACTCGACACAAAAATGAATACGTTGCAGCACATCGTTTTCTTAGAAAGTGAAAGTATGGTTTGCCCTGTTGAAAGGATGTTGACGATAGACGTCTTGCCGCACTAGAAGGACTTTCTTCGCTAGTGGTTAACTAACACCGAGACGAACTTCTGCAGTAATAACTGTCCAAACCGAACCACCGATCACTAAGTTCCTTCTTACAGGGGAACTTTATTACACACTCGATCACTAAACTATTTCTGCCATCGACCGACCAGAGAAACAGACGACGTAGGTACTGTTTAGGGGCTGTTCATTAACTACGTAGACAGTTTTTTGGGATGATTGACCCTCCCCCTCCCCCTGTGTAGACA
This sequence comes from Ochlerotatus camptorhynchus, assembly GCF_037179485.1. Classification (NCBI taxonomy): domain Eukaryota; kingdom Metazoa; phylum Arthropoda; class Insecta; order Diptera; family Culicidae; genus Ochlerotatus; species Ochlerotatus camptorhynchus. The sequence continues at coordinate 5,869,651 of NW_027040858.1, read as the reverse complement.
ATATTCCATACAAAAGGTTTAAAATTTGTATGGGCCGTGGATAATTGCCAATCCCCCCTCCCCCTAAACTGTCTACGTAGTTTATGAACAGCCCCTTACTTCAACGTGTATTTCGCAACTTTTTGTATAATTGATTGGCTAAATGTGCGCCGCATAACTCTAGCCGGGTGATGGAGTGATGTGTATACAGCTCAAGTAACAATTTTGGTTTTATGAGGGTTCTGTAGACCATGATTTGGACTTGTAGAATGCTATAAAACCTCTATAAAGCTGCAATGTTACTTGGGAGTAGTGCTACCTTTGACTTCGACGTCAACAGATGTACGGGAACTCCATTCGCAGATTCCGAACGGACGTAACAGCATGCACCATACGCCACAGAGGATGCATCGACAAAAAAATGCAGCTGGACATAACCACCTCCGGATGAAAGCACTAGACGAGGAACAAGAACTTCGTCGAGAATATGAAGTGTGGCGTGAAACTACTTCCATTCGTATTGTTGCTTTTCAGGCAACGGGGAGTCCACTCGCAAGAAACTCCGTCTTGTTTTAACGGGTATAGACGCTGCATGAACAGCTTCGGCTTTGTTTATTACTATGCCAAGCGTGGAGATTGTTTGTTCATCTTGGAGATCATGGAGAGAATGAATGGCCAAATCTTCTGGTGGAACATCCTGCAATACCTCATATGAGTTTGATTTCTCTAATGTGAACCCAGCGGAACCGAGCATGGCGCTTACTTGTCGACGGAAGGTTATGGCAGATGCTACGTCTGAAGCTCCAGATAACAAATCGTCGACGTAAAAATCTTCTACAACCGAATCAACTGCAGCAGGATACAATTCCCCATGATCCTTGGCAATCTTCTGGAGTGTTTTCGTTGCTATCTGCTACAAATGCGATGAGTTGCGTTCGGAACCTCATGTAGATTGTGTAGAGGTCTTGCTGAACCACCGGTCCACCAAGCAGGGTATTATTTGAGGAATGGTTTTCACGATGCGTCGAAGACTACCCTGACCTTTGTGGTCGTGCTGGACTCCTTAAAGTGGCCAAGCTGTAAATACTCCTCGATGAACCGAGTCTTTGGTTGCAGGATCTCGTTCAAATCGACGTTCCAGGCTCAGAAATCGTCTATCTGCAATTGACCTGGATTCGCCGAGAACCCTTTCAGGGTCTTCAACCCTTGGGAGACGCACGATGTATCTTCCTTTGGAATCGCGCGTAGTCGTTGCCGAATACAGCTCCTCACATCGACCTTCTTCTATAGATCGAATTGGCTCGGATGAAATCGTCTCCATGTCCCAGAACTTCTGTAGAGCAGTTTCCAGACAGCTTCGGGTCGCGGTCGGATGTAAAGCAAACATCATGATACTCAAAATTCACCACGGTTTGGTTATAATTGTAGCTGGTGAATTTTGTTAGCTTGATGTTCGTAGCTACGATATCACGGCAGTTCAATCTGTCTTCAACCGAGGCTTTGAAGAATGATAGTTATTATCCGGTTGTGATTTGTATCATGTTGTGTATATGTTGGACTGCTGCGCATGGTGCTTCTTCTGATTTGGGAAATGTCGGGATAGGTCACTCCGCACACCAATCTTGGATCATCTTTTTTGTCAGTGTGCCGCAAGTGTGCCGATTGTGCCGGTCATAGGGCAAGCTGCGATTGTTTGTAAAATACCCATCCCGGCAACCCGGTATTTCTGACCCCTTGAATGTTTTGATTTTTTAAGCAAGGATAAATCGGATTGAGGATGACACGGGAAGTGGCGAGTGTGCGAAATTTTGGTGTTTTGTGTTCATATGGTAATAACAGTTCTGTGTTTTAGTGTTTTATAATGCCCTTAAAGGCAGACCAAAAACCTAGCTTTTCGTAATTTGAAATGTATCGGTCTATAAGCGGCCGGAAAGAGTTGAAACCGGTGAGGAGCATTGTAGGAGACCGACTATAGAGGATGATGAATAGACTTCTTTAGTTTGTTTTGTGTGATTTGCAGCATTATTTAAATTAAGGGTACTAATGGGGTCTGATTAACTGCCTCTTTTTCTTGAGCCCACTCTAGAACCTACATGTCGTATTTAGATCTATAATTGAATTGCTGGTCTGAGTTCCTCAGTCAGTCAAACAGCACATAATGTTGTGAACAACTTCAATGACAGTTGTCGAGCAGTGCTCCCATTTTATGTACAACAATCCAATGCCTACGAGATTGTGCCGAACTTGTGCCGATGGATGTACCAAAGCTGTGCCGAATCTAATTTCGGCACAATGTGCTGAGTGACTTACCCCTTGGGTTCAATACACTTGCCCGGTTAATCAATAAATATTGTTTTTTTTTTATCATGGAGGGATTTATGTTCTACGCTTTGAATGTTTTACCAAGATAGTAATTAAGATCGATAGATAGTAATATTATAATTTTTTTTAACTTGCTGCAAAGCACACCTACACCTACATCCATTTTGTTTCGAGGAAAATCCAAAACACAACCCATCAAACAATATCGAACTTCATCCCGTTTGATGCGGTTTCGGAAAGCAAAAACAAACCCGGTGAAAAACAAACCCCTTCACTCTCCGCTTTCCTCTCCACTGAGTTCAAACTGGTAGTAGATAAAGAGCTTCCTGGAAGGATTCTGGATTATCCTTACCATATCTTCGCTGCCCCACGTTCGGTCCGTTTGAAGAAAATGTTTTTCAAATCTGATTTTTCATATTCAATCATTATCGAATCCCCATCAGCTATCAGCTGTGGTTAGACGAACTTTTTTTTTTGCTACTGTGGGTCATTTCGCCGGAATCAAATCATGGATTTTTTCAGCATAATCAATCGCTTTGAAAACATAATAATGGTACCAGGAAAAGGAACATTAATCTCCAGATGAACCCTTACAGGGCAAATTTATACCGAGCGGAACATTTCACAGATCGTAAAGTGGCTCACCAAGTCGAAACTCCAATCACATTAGCTAATTGCCCTTCAATCAATGCACTCCATTATCCGAATCCCACTACACCTGTTAAAAGCCGAAGCTCACATTAGCTCCAAAAGTCGTCCATTAAAGTCAAACCATTGTCAGAGCTGTGCTTTCGGTTTGACCCTTTCTGTGCGCCCCCCTCCCCGCTTCTAACTCTTTCTATACCTAGTATCGCTTCTACATGCATACAATGTTGGTAGTTGGTTATTATGCACCGCTGCAGCGAGGCTCACGATGCAAGTGAAAATTTTAATATTCATTGTAGAATAGAGACTCAGTTCGACTGAGTTGAGTTGATGGCGGAGGGCAAAGCGTATGGGGAAACTGACGTCGCGAGGGAGCTTATGGGTTATATTGTCTATCAGACATAATTTTATTATGCAAACATTTGCTCTCGAAATTTAGCTGCAAAACAAGAGCATGCTACAGCTGGGTGGGTCAAATGCCATGAACAGCGGCAGCAGGCAGCCCTTTTGTAAATGTATTTTCCGATCCAGTGAAAATCGGGCGACTGCTGAACCTGAATGTATGCAACATGTTTGTTTGTTGCAATTTGTTTGCACAGAACGGGAGTTGACACATGAGTCTCCGTCCTCCCCACTTCCCTCTGCAATCAGCCGCAGTAATGTGGCCATACATGTTTTATCGGATACATCAGGCACATTGCGCCCGGTGGACTCTTTTTCGCCGCCGTTTTTAGCCGAGAGATATGTGTGGTGTGGCATATCATCGCGATCGGAGCATCATCATTGGTTGCGGCCAAACGACGACGTGATTCCTGTGACCTGTGCGTGATTTGCTATCGCAAACTTTCCACGTACATACACCTCGGATACCGGGCGGACGTGAGCTGGCAGTGTAATATCATAAACACGCACTGCGGTCGGCTGCAGCTAATTAAGTTAATGCGAAACGGTGCACTTTCGGTCACGGGATGTGGTTTCGGGGTTCCGAAATACCTAGGTGATGCGCCATATTTTCGAACAGGGGTTGATAGGATCGAAGCCATTTGGCACTGGTTCGCCAATTTTGCAATTCTTTGTTTTGGAATTCCGAAGTTTGTTTAGATTGGCATTAGAACAATGTTCGCCATTTTGACAATTTTTACCATTTTGAATTGCTCATGTTTGTGGATATGTACTGTCATGGATTCTAGCTTTACTGCTGTTCCAAATCTATGCCATGACCATTTCTACCTTCACATTGAAATCCTTACAATGTTATTTCAAAGACTAGACTTTTATCTTATCATTCTAGGAAACCCAATCTATGATTCGTTTCAGTTTTGGTTTCAGTTCACACAAATTTTAAGGTATAAACCATCCTTGGCAGGTCGAGTGTACTCCTATGACCGATTCTCAAAGTCATTAAAACCTTGAGAACTTGTTCAGAGGACCCTGAGGACAGTGTTGCCACATTTTTGACGTAGGATTACGTCTGTCGGCAACATATTGGGGGTGCAATTTCAAAAAACCATAATCAACCGCGTTACGAAAGGTGGTCAGGTTTTGACCACTTATAACTCTGTCAATAGCGGATGGATTGCAACTGTTGTAATAGTGCTTTCCCTAACACAGATTTAAAACTCGAATTCCATCCGGTCTCGCCGAACATTAATCATTAGCAGTATCAGCAGTGCTTTTGGCGCGTGGTGTTGAATATTGTTCTCCAGTACACAACGAAAGGCTGCTTGCAAGTAGCGAGATTCAGCCCACATGAGCGTCCATTCACCGAAGCAGGAGCAAGGCATCGCTACTGATCGGATTCAGTAGTTCTTCGTGAGTCGCTGTGGGCCATCTATGCCAAGTGCGTCACCTTCGTTCCAAACAAAATACAGTTCGCTAGCCTCAACATTGAACACCCTACTAGCTCAGCATTACTCAACCATCACGATACAACCTCTTACTTTTTTCTAATTTCAATATGTAGGGGAAATGGATGTAATGTCGGCCTAAGTGACCCTAATTTGGGCCCATACTTAAATTCAGCAATCGACTAAATTTTCAATAGCGACCAAAAATATCCATAAGTACCGTCCCAATGACTTGTTCATCTGGATAAAATTGATAAATAGGAGATTTATAGCGATGGGCCCAATCTTCGATCCATAGGCCAACATTAGAGCCATTTCCCCTATTTCCATCGTAAAAAAACTTTTTAATCTGTATCTGGCTGACAAAAATCTATATAATTTATTTACTATGGGCTTAGCGCGCATCTCCCTTGACTTCATTCAGTTCAGAAAGAGTTTGTTCAAGATTTGAAATCTTGAAAAGTGAAGTTTGCTTTCTAAATTATTCATTTATTTGAAATATCTGGAAATCCTAGCATCTTGATTTTCTAAGTGATTTGTATATTTTCTACAAGTTTAAAAATACAAAAAAATCTAGATAAAAAAACGACAGACAAACCTGCTTCCGGCTGGAAATTTCTTCAATGAAGTAACAAGCACATTTCTCTAGAATTTGATGTATGAGATTACATAACCTTTATCTGGTTATTAGTTTTTTTTTTTCAAAACCGTCACTAAATTTTAATGTTTGATATTTAATTTTCTCAAATTCTTCTAATCAAACTAGATTTCAACTTTATTTAAGCATTTGGCAAATTAAACGGATATTGAATTCCCTTCTTTTGCTCGAATCCATTTACCTAAATGTACTCAGCATTTGTTGTCAGTAAATACATGTAAAACACTTTGGGATATTCCATTTGTATTTCCCAATGTGGATTCTCTCACATTTTGTCACAACAAATTTAGTTTATTTAGTCGAATTGCGTACAATGTTATTTTCTCAGACACGACGCTATTGACATGTCAAAACATTCAGCTAACACATCGAGTTACCAACTGTAACGGCTTGTTCACCGATTCGACAAAACAAAAAACCATGAACCATGAACGAGAAATTAGAACATCAGAAGTCCTTTTTAAATAATCGAAGACAATATAATAATAATTTATTTAATGAAAAATGCAGTTGATATTTGGTGTTCAAAGAGTGAATTAAAGCTGCACAAAGAAAGTAATGATTATTTATCTGAATTAAGAAATATAATGAAGAATGAAACATGTTTTCCACTTATTAAAAGAAAAACCGGAAAATCTGTATATTTTTCAGAAAATCTATATATTTTTTTTTTGCAGAAAATCAGTAATCTGTATTTACAGATATCTGTATCAAAATATTGAGAAACATCTGATTACATATAAATCTGTATATATGGCATCACTGCCTGAGGACGACTTAAGCGAAATTCAGACCAAATAGGAAACTCCTAAAGGGTAACACAAGTAACATTGCATAAATCATACTCTACAGAACCCTCATAAAACCAACATTGTAAGTTAGGAAGCTACACTCCGGATCATAAGTTTAAGGACACCCCCAAAAAAACATGACAAATTTGTTATGTTCATATCTCTGTCATGTTACGTGCAATTTTCGTTCTCTTTAGATCATTTGAAAGGTCTTGAATGGAACTTTCCTCGTAGGCAAATTGTTCAATATAACTTTCAAATTTTGTGTGCTAAAAGTTCACCCAAAGTTACAATATTTTTCAAAATTTACTCTGAAGAATTGTGATTCTTCGTGATTGGTTTTCTCAGAATTGGGTTGGCCAAAATTTGAAATATAAGTAGTAGTAGAACACCATTTATACCATTCAAATAAGAATCGCCATTCATATCATTCAAATAAGAGATCGAAAATTGAACGTAAAATGAGAGATCATTGAATAGAACATATTTGCATAATTTTTGGGGGTGTCCTTAAACTTATGATCGGTAGTGTACATATACAGCCATACCATAGCAAAACGGCATAGTGGTTATCAGAATTATGAGTTAAGAATTTTTGAAAAAGTAATTTTGAACCACCCTAATGACAAAATAAAATACGGGTTTAATATATTACGAATAGGAACAAAACTACATTTATTTTTTCGAAATTCTGAGAACCACGTTTTGCTATGAAATGGCTGTATATGTACCGAAGACAACATATCAAGAAGACTGGCAACTCTTCCATTTTCTCAAACGACCGGCATGAGACAGGCACAATCGCGTCATCTGCCGCTCAAAGGTAAATGCTCCGAACGAATTGGATAGCAAAGGTTCCATCCTCAGAAGAAAGGTTTGTACATTTGTTCATTTTTCTATGCGTTGTTTCCATCTTCGTTCAAGCACAGCGCTACTGTGTCTGTCACTCGGATTCAGGCAAAGTTGCCAGTCTTCTTGATATGTTGTCTTCGCTTGAACGCTCCCTAAAACCCACGTGTTCTTTTAGTAAGAGCAGCTCAGCGACCGACAAGCATCTATTCCTCCGCTACGCTCCTCTAACTAAAAACATCACGGCGGAGTATCGCAAGCCGTTCTGTTTAGGATTAGCCTAAAGCAGTTAAACTGGCAACCCGAACATGTTCCACACTTCCGAAACAGTATTATTCTCCCTCACTCTTATCATTTCGTTTATTATCATTTCGTATTCCTTATCAACACATAGATGTTAGGTACTGTTAGGCCCGATCTACCGTGATCGGTATAATTCGCGAGTTTATATTCACCACACTGACCCTTGTGTATCGTTATATATACCCAGGGCAGTTAGTTAGCTATCGATCGTGCGCGCATTCACTTCGAATAAAGTTATTTTTCACAAACCTATTCGAGCTAAATAAAAGTCAAGTTTTCTTTGTTCGGTTTACGAATCCAACGTGTGTTAATAGTGAATTCCTACAAATTCCGAATCCAGGGATGTTCCAACGGTACCGGTAAGAACATTTTGGTCCTTCGAGCTGGATTACGGACCGGTGGACCGTTGGAGCTAGAGAAACCCGAGAACATCGGAGTGTGAACCGCGTTAGACTGTCGAATTGTGTCGCGTACTGCAGGACAAAAGTGAATAGTGGCGTTGGTACCGGCCATTGTAAATTGGTGAACCGGCTTAAAAGGTACCCGCCATCGAAGAACAGTACAGTGGAAAATAGAAACCGGCCATCGTGATTCTATGCGGCTGTCAGCGAGGGAAGGAGCATTGACCTGTCGTTAACCCCGCTCAAGAAGGAACACTGAAGCGAAGCAGAACCCCAGTAACCAGGAAATGCAGAACGGACTTGGATTAGGCAAGAGGGAAGTACAATTACGTGAGTAATAAAATCTGTGGTGGCATCATGCATGAGATGTGCACTGATTGAGCTGTGGGTCGTTGACGAATAAAGGATGGTTTGTTGAAATGCTATTCAATCATTTATCCATTGCATGCGATTTTCTTCCGGGAATCTAGTCCATGAGTTCTCTCGATTGACGGTCTTGGTTTCTGCTGGCGTTTTTCTGGCTTGTTGTTCGCTCGGTTGGTTCCCCTGCTGCAGTTTATCCTGTTTGAATTCGGTCTCTGTCACCCGTGGGACGTTGAGGAATCGCGAATCGTGGAATTACGGTAGAAAAGTGCTGACAGTGAGTGAAAGTGACTAAATACATTGTATTATTACTGATTGATTGAATCAATCGCAGTTGTGTGACTTTGATTTAGTTAAGAACCTAATGAGAGTGCTAGAAAATCTATTGTTGTAAAGTGATCAAGTGAAGATGGCAAGTGAGTTGAAGGACCTGAAGCGCCAAGCGCGACATCTGCAGAATACTTTCGACGGCGTAAGGCGTTTCGTTGACAGGTTCAAAAAGGAGAGGCATTATGTGCACATTGATACCAGGCTGGAGATGTTGGAGGCGGCTTTAACGAAATTCTATGAGATTCGAAGAAAAATCGAATTAGTCTCGGAAGGTATCGACGAAAAGAGCGTAACGGAGTCCAAGGAAAGTGTCGAGGAAAGAAATGCTCGATTGGAAGTGTTGTCCGAGCGGCGTTGTCAAGAAAGTACAGAAGTAATTCAAGAAACCGAGGACGTCTACTGTGAACTGCGATCGTCGTTGCTATCCCTCAAAGGAGAGCCCAACCCGGGAACATCATCTACAAACCCTCTGGTGATTGCTTTGCAACAAGTAGCTAATCCGACATCAACAGTGAAACTCCCAGAACTACGATTGCCTAGCTTTGGAGGTCATCTTCGAGAATGGGTCACATTTCGTGACATGTTCCAAAGCTTAATCCACCGTAACCGTCAGCTGTCTGACATGGATAAGTTTAGCTACTTGCGATCATCATTAGTAGGCGAGGCATTGCAGGAGGTTGGAACACTGGAAATGACGTCAGCAAACTATGCGATTGCCTGGGATCTTCTACAAAAGCGCTATGAGAACAAAAAGCTTATAGTCAAGACACATCTAGATGCTTTGTTCGCTGTAGAACCGATGAAACGTGAAAGCTATGAAGCTTTGAATCACCTCATCAGCGAATACGATCGAAATCTTCAGATGTTGGAGAAAATTGGAGAGGAGATCGCTAACTGGAGCACGATGCTTGTTCATATGGTGTGTTCCAGACTCGATCTTACAACATTACGTCACTGGGAATCACACCATTGTTCTAAAGATGTACCCAAGTACGATGATTTGATATCGTTTCTTCGGAATCAATGCTCTGTACTTCAGTCAATTGCTCCAGAAAAATCCATCCACACCGACTTCCGAAAATCGAAGACTTCTGTGAGTCATCCGTCAATGCAATCTTCTAATCGATGCCCCTTTTGTGGGGAAGCTCAGCATTCAGCATTCAAGTGCCTGCGATTCTTGAAAATGAAGGTGCCTGAACGATATGAGAAGGTGAAGAAGTGTGGGTTGTGTTTGAACTGCTTTTCTTCATCGCATCTGGTTCGTCTTTGTACGAGAGGTGTATGCCGGCATTGTCAGCGGAAGCATCATACTCTTCTGCATTCAGGATCTTCAGAAGGCGCACCAGCTGCTGCATCGTCGCAGATCGGTTCCTCCGTCCCACAAGAACTAACTCGAACACAAAGAGCGAATAACCAACAAACACAGCCACACGCCCAGAACCAAACGACACCAAGTCAAAACACTAGACCAAATACAAGTTCATTCCCAATCGCAAGCACAAGTTCACACCCACCATCCACCACAGATCGTACTCCCTCTCAGAACACAAACTCACTACCTGTCAGCATTCACACTACATCCCGTCAAGTTCTGTTGTCCACCGCCATGGTGCGCATAATGGATCAGTATGGGAATGTGCAACTTGCAAGAGCACTGCTAGATTCGTGCTCTGAGTACTGCTTCATTACACGGAATCTTTGCCAAAAGCTAAAGCTGGCAGGATCTGCCAAACATTTGTCCATTGTTGGTATTGGGGGATCTACTACGAATTCGACTAGAATGGTGAGCGCAAACGTAATGCCACGATCGCTCAAAATATCTCCTTATTCGGAGAATATTCAGTTGCACATTCTGCCCAAGCTAACTTCTGACATACCCACCGAATACGTAAATGTGCAGCAGCTAGCGATCCCAGAGCACCTAATGCTAGCGGATCCCACATTTTTTGAGCCTGGATCGATTGATTTAATCATCGGTGCAGAATACTATTACGACTTATTGGAGGATGGTAAAATCAAACTATTTAATGATGGGCCCACTCTTCAAGAAACCGTGTTTGGCTGAGTCGTGTCTGGACGCATACCTGGATCCTCACTAACAGTACCACGAAGTGTTTCCTATCCTTGCGGTGCTCCCGATCTAAATGATCTGCTCACCAAATTTTGGGAACTCGAGTCCTGTAACTCTGGAGGCACGTTGTCAGTTGAAGAGTCAACGTGTGAAGATATTTTCGAACGCACTACCACACGAGACGAAACTGGTAGGTTCGTAGTAACTCTCCCGAAAAAGGAAGCTGTCATTCAGAAGCTGGGTGATTCCAAGGCTAACGCACTCAAACGGTTCCATGGGCTGGAACGTCGGTTCTCAACCAACACTGCCTTGAAGGAGGCGTATTTCGACTTCATCAATGAATATAAGTCCATGGGGCATATGGAGGAAGTTGCAGAAGGAGAAGAGCCCATCTACTATTTGCCACATCATGCTGTGTTGAAGCCCGACAGTACAACGACAAAGCTTCGTGTTGTGTTCGACGCTTCATGTCGCACATCGACAGGCATCTCGTTGAACGATGGATTGATGGTAGGACCCGTCGTTCAAGACGATCTTCTCGCCATTGCGTTACGTTTCCGGTTTTGGAGGTATGCATTCGTTGCAGATGTAGCAAAAATGTATAGGATGGTGAAAGTGTGCCTTGTGGACCATCTACTTCAGTGTATTCTTTGGAGACTATCTTGCGGCGATTCCGTCAAGGCATACAAATTAACCACGGTCACCTATGGAACTAGTTCTGCGCCGTACCTTGCAACGAAGTGCCTTCAACGCTTGGGAAGAGAAGGTGAAGTTACACACCCAACCGCGGCGAAAGTAATCAAAAGGGACTTCTACGTTGACGATTTATTGAGTGGAACTGATGATTTGGAGGAAGGAAAGTCTCTTGTGAAAGATCTAATAGATCTGACAAATTCAGCAGGCTTCATCTTGCGGAAATGGAGCTCGAATAGCGCTGAATTACTCTCCAATGTTCCGAGTGAACTTCGGGACGAACGAACTTCCTTTGAATTGGATTCGTCATCGTCAGCTGTCAAAACTCTTGGTTTGCTGTGGGAGCCAGCTGCTGATATTTTCCGATTCACCGTTCCCAAGCTCGAATCGGACGCACCCATCACCAAGAGAACCGTCTTGTCAGAATCAGCTAAGATTTTCGATCCACTTGGATTGATTGGTCCGGTTGTTGTACAAGCAAAAATCTTCCTCCAATCTCTTTGGAAGCAGAAGTGTGACTGGGATGATCTGCTACCGGAAGAGTTGCAGAACACGTGGATTGAATTTCGACGAAATCTTCTAGCATTAGATACTCTCACCATACCACGCTGGGTCTCATTCTCCCAAGGTCTAGCCACGGTAGAGCTACACGGGTTTTGTGACGCTTCTAACGCTGCTTATGGAGCATGTCTTTACCTTCGATGTGTCACTATCAACGGTGAAATAACCGTTCGTCTTATCACTGCCAAGTCGAGGGTCGCACCACTAGATGATTTGAAACGGAAGAAGAAGGTTCTATCCACACCCCGACTTGAGCTTTCCGCAGCGCTCTTGTTGAGTCATTTGTACGAAAAGGTCTGCAGTAGTATCCAGATTCCATTCCAGCCGTTCTTTTGGACAGACTCCACAATCGTGAAGTATTGGCTAGCCTCTCCACCTTCTCGCTGGGAAATTTTCGTGGCAAACCGTGTCTCGGAGATCCAGCATATAACCAGCAGTGGCGTATGGAATCATGTGGCCGGTGCGGACAATCCAGCGGACATTATCTCGCGCGGAATGATACCCGCTCAGTTGAAGTATGAAACTGCGTGGTTTGAAGGTCCATTGTGGTTACGACAAGATCGCTCGACGTGGCCTAACAGTTCATCTACTATACCAGACGTTGAACAATCTCTCTTAGAAGAAAGATCCACCGTAGCCCTCCCAGCTCGTGCGAAGACCCCAAACGAAATTTTCTGTCTCCGTTCTTCGTATACCGATCTCGTCCGAATCGTTGCGTACATCCGTAGATTCTTCCACAACATATCTCCGAACAATCGCAACAATAAGCGCTCAGGACCTATCAAGCTTCAAGAGTTAAATGAATCAACCGAAGTTCTAGTTCGTATAGCTCAAGCGGACAGTTTTCCTGAGGAAGTAGTAGCCCTTTCTCGCGGGCGGGAGGTGAAGACTTCGTCCAAGATTCTTAGACTACATCCTATTCTGGTTGATAAAACACTTTGCGTTGGCGGTCGGCTTGCTCATGCACCAATCACGGAAAGTCGCAAGCACCCAATGATCCTGCATGACCATCACCCATTCACCATGTTAGTTCTACAACACTACCACCTTAAACACTTCCATGCTGGCCAACAGCTTCTGATAGCATCCGTGAGAGATAAATTTTGGCCCACGAACGCACGCGATCTGGCCCGCAATGTGTGTCACAAGTGCGTAACGTGCTTCCGAAGTAAACCAACTGTTCATGAGCAACTAATGGCCGATCTCCCGTCGGTTCGTGTCAACCCTGCAGCCGTATTCCTAAAGGTTGGTGTAGATCTTTGTGGCCCGTTCTACATCAAATATCCAGTTCGTCGTAGTGCTTCGGTAAAATACTTTGTAGCGATTTTCGTGTGCCTGGCAACGAAAGCCGTCCATATGGAAGTTGTAGCGGACTTGTCTACGCAAGCTTTCCTGGCTGCCTTCAAACGCTTTGTCGCAGTTCGAGGAAAACCGCAGGTGGTCATGTGCGACAATGCCACTAATTTCGTGGGAACTAACAGAGAGTTGGAAGAGTTGCGCCTACACTTCCTTGACCAACAATTCCAGCACACCGTAATCCGCACAGTCGAAGATGAAGGTATTCTGTTCGAGTTCATACCAGCTCGTTCGCCCAATTTCGGCGGGTTATGGGAGGCCGCTGTAAAATCGTTTAAGGGTCATTTTCGTAAGGTTGTCGGAAACCAGCAACTAACTTACGACCAGCTGCATACCATCGTTCAGCAAGTAGCCGCAATCCTGAATTCGCGTCCGTTAACTCCTCTCAGCAATGATCCCGATGATTATGCTGCTCTCACTCCAGGACACTTCCTCATCGGAAGACCTTTGACAGCTATTCCGGAGCCCGATCTTCAGGAGATACCGGAAAATCGTCTGTCAGTATGGCAACAATCTCAAGATTTCGTGCAGAAACTTTGGCGGAAATGGAAGACCCACTATCTTTCGGACATGCATAACAGAACCAAGTGGACGAGGAAGCGCGATAATATCAAGATTGGCACCATGGTACTGGTGAAGGAGGATTACCTGCCCCCACAAAGGTGGAAATTGGGGCGAGTCGCAGAAATATATACCGGTTCGGATGGAAACGTCCGAGTAGTAAACGTCCGTACCAAGGTGTTCAAACGAGCCATCTCAAAAATCTGCGTTCTTCCTATTAAGGATAACGCATCCATAGACGAAGAACGCTAAATTCGTCCAACGATGGTGCCTCGGCACCGCGGGGGTCTTCATTATGAAGGCCTCCGCTCTCCAGTTAAGTAGTTGTATCATAATATGTTTCAAAAAATTCAAGGAATGTTTCTCCACCAGAGTCAGCTCCCTTCGGGGACGCCCGCCATTTGGAAGATGTCTCGTTAGCTGCTCCATTCCGTCAATCATCCTTTGGTCCGTCATATGATTGTCAAGCATGTCCTATCGACGATGTCCATATCGTCTGTCCGGCACTTCGTTGTGGCGTCAATCCGTATTAACAAAGAACTAATCAGTCTCGCTAAAGGTCATAGCACATTTTCAATCCAATCATCATCAAGTTCCATCCGAGCATTTGGTACCACTGCTCGGCATCGCTACAGTCGCAACCGACGAGTCATCCACAGGGCCTGATCAACCCGATCGGAGGGCTACAGTCGTCATCGTCGTAGCATCGTAGACCGCTAATGACCAATTTGACCAATTCAAATCGCTGAAACGACGAGCTAGTCGTCGTCGTCGGTGCCTGAGGCACCCGCGGAGGCCAGGAGGCCTCCGCTCCAGGCAAGTTCTGTTGTTGTTCATAAATTCAAGGTAAAAAGCACCCTATCATTTCTAGCTTCGATTGATGTCAGCATTTCACACCTGAGGACGAAGGACGAAGGACAACATCAGGGAGCAATTCACGAGTTAGTAGCTATCGTTCGACCCTATCGAGGGAATGGGCGGTGTTTACAGGAAGCAGCATAGAAACAGCTATCCAGTTCATCTCATCATCCCAGTCCAAGAACCACATAATCATCCAATGTCGTCTCCGTTATCGTTGTGGTGTGCTATTGGTAGCAGCAGTTTTTTTTTTTTATCGACAGTTTGCTATTCCCTTGAACAATAGTTCTCTAGCTAATGAAAGATAGGCCATCGCGCATCATGTAGGTTCATCGGCAGTATATAAGAAGTTTGAAATCAAAACAAATCAATCCAATAGTAAGTAGAAGTTAGACATTGAAAACCGGTTGGACAGAAATTACACGATCGGTTGAAAGAGTTAGTCCAGTATTTGATTGAAATCCATACGATTTCAAGGCAGCCGGTATGTTTAGGATTAGCCTAAAGCAGTTAAACTGGCAACCCGAACATGTTCCACACTTCCGAAACAGTATTATTCTCCCTCACTCTTATCATTTCGTTTATTATCATTTCGTATTCCTTATCAACACATAGATGTTAGGTACTGTTAGGCCCGATCTACCGTGATCGGTATAATTCGCGAGTTTATATTCACCACACTGACCCTTGTGTATCGTTATATATACCCAGGGCAGTTAGTTAGCTATCGATCGTGCGCGCATTCACTTCGAATAAAGTTATTTTTCACAAACCTATTCGAGCTAAATAAAAGTCAAGTTTTCTTTGTTCGGTTTACGAATCCAACGTGTGTTAATAGTGAATTCCTACAAATTCCAAATCCAGGGATGTTCCAACGGTACCGGTAAGAACACGTTCTATAGCATAATTATCCATGTAGGTGGGACTTACAATACTAATCTAAAAGCTTAAGTAGAGATATCGTTCGGTTTTTTTTTTCAGTGCTAAGTACTGAAATCTGTCATCTGTGATAGGAAAATCACTTTTTCCACCACAAAAACGCACTGTAAAATGACTGATGTGCGTTCACCAAACTTCACGAAATCTTATAGGGGAATCAGAATCACCGATTGAGATAAAGATATGTCTTTCTCTTTTTGACTACACTCATGATCCGTACAAACGCAAATATCACAACGAACAGTTCTGGAAACGATAATGCAATTATCATTTGTGCTACAGATCATGATCATATGGAATCGCAATAATCTTCGATCAACTGTCGTCACTGAAAATTCCCCCATATAAGAGAAAAAAAAAGATCAAATACTCTATAATATAGGTATTTTCGGACCGGGGATGATGTATAGAGATCAAAAATCGATGTTCGCCGCCATTATAAAATCGAAGATGGCGGCCATCTATTTAATAAATACTGTCAAATACCCTACAATATGTTTTTTTTATGGAACCGGAATGACACGTACACACTTAGAAAAATTCGTGTAAATTTAGGTGCTTTGCATATACGAGCATCAATTTTGACATAGAATTCAGTCATAACAGACGCGAAATTCAACTCAATCAAACGTACTTTTCGTCGATTAACGAACTTTTCAGTCTGGGAGCACTCAATTTCTACATGAAATATTTGTGTAAGTCTTAAAGCATTATGTCAAAGATCGATTCCGTCACGTGTAAAATTAGTTATTTCTAAGTGTGTAGATGTCGGAAAACCGCTGTCCGCCGCCATTTTGATAAGTTTATTACAATACCAATGGTGATTCCGAAATGCCGGCGGAGATCGATTTTCAACACACATCTACACGTCATCCCGATTTCAAAAATACTCGTATTGTAGGGTATTTGACATTTTTTTCTTCTGAAACCAACGGTTTCCATCTTGTATCTCAAAATGGCGGCGGACACCTATTTTTGACATCTACATATCATTCCGCTTCAAATAATATCCACATTATCGAGTATTTGACTTCCAGAACAAATTTACCGAAGACAGCTAGTTCCTAGATTTCGAGGTACATTACACAGTGATTGTTATCATGGATAATCGTTTTTCTTGCTGATCATGATGTGTAATACCTACAAATCATAATCCAAGATCTCAGATATACACTGACCATGATTCCGTATACTAGTTTTTTTTATCGGCGGTAGGCATCGGAAGATAGGATTTTCTTAATTCCCTGGGTCAGAGTAATACGCACTAATAGCATAGAGGTAACTCTAAGACCAGAAGGTCAGGAATAAACGTGCTCAACTTTTTGGCTCAACTCTGGTACTCTCTTCGGTCCCAAGCTAATCGATGCACCCCTCGAAACATAGGAAAATCCACGAACCCCTCATTTTATCTGTCAAACTTTCATAGCAAATCAAAACAAACATAGTGGAGTACTAAAATTATGACTAGAATGGGGTACGTTAATCGATTTGCTTGGGACCAATAGGCTAGTCAAGTAGTGAGCCAAATTAAAATCGTTAGTTTCCACCGGTTGCTAATAGAGCGTTTTCAATAGATCTACCGTTTTTCCCCTTCTCTGTCACAGGTCACTGGCAGAAGACCTGAAATCCAACTGAACGTCTGAAACAAATCAAATGAACTCAAGCCCAGGGGCGAATCCCTGTGTCTAAATAGAGGGGGAGGGAGATCCACATTTATTTTGGTGATTTGTCATTAGACCGAATGCCACTATGTCGAATGTGGTTAGCTCAAATAGCGTTTGCTACAAGAAGCAGAAAGCAGTAAGCAGATAGTGGGGAACAGAAATAAGAAAGGTGCTCAGATAAAGGGTGTGCACAGCTAAATTGCATTACTTTAAAAAAAAACTGTATCATTTTTCCCTTTGGGTTAATTTTTTTTTTTTTTTTTTTTTTTTTTATAATCCATTTATTTGTAAAGGCTCAAATGCGGTAGCTTTGCGGAGCCAAATTAATTTAAATATAATTTTTTATAATTTTTTTTTACAACTAATGTTAGTAGAATGGGGGCCGAATACTCGCGGTTTACTCGAGATTAATAAATACATTTATTTAGAGGAAAGGGGAGGGGCAAAGGGAAAGGGATATTGGTAAATTTTCTTTCTGCTTCATTCGACGGATGAGTGTCACTGCACTGTATTGGCGGGCATGTGCTGTGGATATCGAAGCATTGAAAGCACAGCTGAAATGAAACAAGAGGGGACTTGGGTTGGGATAGTGATGAAAGAATGAAAGAATTAAAACACAAAACACTACTAAATACACAAATCAGCACTTTTTAAAAATTCGTAAATTAATCTCATAACATCGAGATCACGGCAAGCCAGAACGTCTCTAATTGGTGTATAAGGTTGTTTCCCTCGGGCCCTGAGGGATTCAATTAGTTCGGATCTCGCCACATGATGTGAGGTGCAAGACCAGACAACATGCTCAATGTCGTGATAGCCGTTTCCACAGGCACACAAACTGCTATCTACAAGCCCTATGCGGTAGAGGTGTGCGTTTAACGAGTAGTGATTGGACATGAGCCTGGACATTACCCGGATAAAATCGCGATCCACGTCCAATCTCTTGAACCAGGGTTTGATCGACACCTGTGGGAGGATCGAATGTAACCATCTTCCCAGTTCACCATCATTCCACTTTTGTTGCCAGTTGATGAGGACTTGCTGACGAGCAATAGTGAAAAATTCATTGTAGGCGATTTGTCGCTCGTAAATGTCGCCTTCCATAGCGCCCACCTTAGCCAGCGAGTCTGCTTTCTCATTGCCCGGGATAGAGCAATGAGAAGGGACCCATACTAAGGTGATGATATGTGAGCTGTTTGATAAAGCACTCAGTGACGATCGTATTTCGTTCAGGAAATACGTCGAGTGCTTCATCGGCCTTATAGAACGCATAGCCTCCAGAGAACTTAGACTATCCGAAAAAATGAAGTAGTGATCAGGGGGACGTGAGGAGATCTGCTCTAACGCATACAATATAGCTGCTTGTTCTGCAACGTATACCGAACATGGTTTTTTAAGCTGATATGAGGCACTATGGAGATCATTGTATACACCAAAACCAGTGGACGTATTTATTGTGGACCCATCAGTGAAAAATCTCTTCTCGGCATTGACGTGGCGGTATTTGTTCGCGAAGATGGATGGTACAATCAGGGGGCGATGAGGCTCTGGTATTCCTTGAATTTCCTCCCTCATTGAGAAATCGAATCTTACGGAATAACAACTGAAATCGTAGGATACTTCATTGGTATTGAACGGGGAGGGGCTAATTTCCAGAGTCATGTACTCGTAGTACAACCTCATGAATCGTGTTTGCGGATTTCGTTCAAGCAGCTTCTCAAAATTCTCGATCACCAACGGGTTCATGACTTCACAGCGGATAAGGAACCGAAACGACAATTCCGCGAACCGATCTGGTAAGGGAAGTACGCCCGCAAGTACTTCCAGACTCATTGTATGCGTCGAATGCATACAACCTAGTGCGATTCGTATACAACGATATTGAATCCGTTGCAGCTTCAAGATGTGGGTGTTCGCCACCGATTGGAAGCAAAAGCTACCATACTCCAAAACCGATAGAATGGTGGTTTTGTAAAGTCTAATCAGATCTTCCGGATGGGCTCCCCACGAAGTGCCGGTAATACAACGAAGAAAATTGATTCTTTGTTGGCACCTCTGACTCAGATACGCAACGTGTTTTCCCCAAGTGCATTTGGAATCGAACCAGACACCTAAATACTTGAAAGACATGCTGTGAGTGATTGTTTTACCCATAAGTTGAAGCTGCAACTGTGCTGGATAAAGCTTCCTAGAAAAAACAACCATCTCAGTTTTCTCCGGAGAGAATT
Organism: Ochlerotatus camptorhynchus; assembly: GCF_037179485.1. Classification (NCBI taxonomy): domain Eukaryota; kingdom Metazoa; phylum Arthropoda; class Insecta; order Diptera; family Culicidae; genus Ochlerotatus; species Ochlerotatus camptorhynchus. The sequence continues at coordinate 5,850,232 of NW_027040858.1, read as the reverse complement.
CGATACCCAGATTCATTGCCCATGTAGACAAATTGTCCAAGGTATCTTGCAATGGTCCTTGCAGGTCCGGTGCTTTTGGCCCAACAACGGAGATCACGCCGTCATCTGCAAGCTGCCTTAGCGTGCAATTTTCGGCAAGACAATCGTCAATGTCTTTAACATAGAAGTTGTACAGAAGGGGACTCAGACATGAGCCCTGAGGGAGCCCCATGTAGCTAATTCGTGAAATTGCCGAGTTGCCATGAGAGAAGCTCATTTGTTTCTTGGACAATAAATTGTACAAGAAATTATTGATAATTGGTGAAAGCCCACTGGTATGGAGTTTGTCCGAAAGGATGTCGATGCAAACAGAATCAAAAGCACCTTTAATGTCCAAGAAAACTGAACCCATCTGCTGTTTTTCAGCGTAGGCTAATTGGATTTCAGTTGAAAGCAACGCAAGGCAGTCGTTCGTTCCTTTGCCCCTTCGAAATCCAAATTGCGTATCTGAGAGTAAGCTATTCGCCTCGACCCACTTGTCCAAACGAAAAAGAATCATTTTCTCCAACAATTTCCGAATGCACGACAGCATCGCGATGGGACGGTACGAGTTATGATCCGACGCGGGTTTACCGGGTTTCTGAATGGCTATAACTCTCACTTGTCTCCAATCGTCCGGAACAACGTTTTGCTCCAGGAATTGATTGAACAAGTTCAACAAGCGCCTCTTAGTGACGTCTGGGAGGTTTTTGAGCAAGTTGAACTTGATTCGATCCATTCCTGGAGCCGAGTTGTTGCATGAAAGAAGAGCAATTGAGAATTCAAGCATCGAGAACGGGGAGTCCATGTTATTCTTTTCCACCGACGTATCGCGAGTGTTGTTTCGAACCGGAACCGAATCAGGGCAAACTTTGCGCGCAAAATCAAAAATCCATCTGTTAGAGTACTCCTTGTCCTCATTGACCGACGATGGCGCGTTACGCATTCTCCTGCCGACATTCCAGAGCGTTTTCATGGAAGTTTCTCGCGTTAACCCTTCGACGAACCGACGCCAGTAGCCGCGTTTTTTGGCCTTGATCAAGCTCTTAAATTTTTCCTCCAGTGCCGTGTACCGCTCAAAGTATTCGTAGGAACCGTGCTTACGAAGTTGTTTAAACGCAGCTGACTTATCATTATTCGCGTTGGTGCATTCCTTGTCCCACCACACAGTGGGAGGACGTTTACGAATGGAAGCACCAGGAACTGGCTTCGTTTGAGCTTGAAGCGCGCAATCCACTATGAGCCGCGATAGGAAGGAGTACTCATCCAACGGAGAGAGAACGTCGACCGATTCTGAGCCGCCACGGACCGCGTTCGCGTATTTTTCCCAATCGATGTTTCTCGTGAGATCGTATGCGATGTTGATTGGATGTTGCGAAAATGAGCCATTAGAGATCGAGATTTTGATGGGCAAATGATCACTACCATAGGGGTCTTGGATTACCTCCCACATGCAATCCAATGATAGTGAGTTCGAACAAAGTGACAAATCCAATCTGCTCTCTTTTGCTGGAGGTTTGGCTATTCGTGTTACTTCTCCGGTGTTTAAAATAGTCATGTTAAAATTGTCGCATAGGTCATAGATGATGGTTGAGCGATTGTCATCGTACAGCTCTCCCCAGCCTGTACCGTGGGAATTAAAATCCCCTAAGATCAAACGCGGCTCAGGTAACACTGAGCAGATGTCCGATAAAGTTCGATGAGAAACAGCCGTTCTCGGAGGGATGTATAGCGAGCCAATACTGAGGCTTTTACCTCGAATATTCACCTGGCATGCGACAATTTCAACACCCGACATTGCAGGAAGGACAATTCTGTAAAAAGAGTGACGTTTGTCGATCCCCAAGAGCACACCCCCATAGGAGTCTACACGATCGAGACGGATAATGTTAAAGCTGTGAAGAGAAAGATCGATGTCTGGAGAAAGCCATGTTTCGCAGAGAGCAAAAGCATCACAATTCAGGTTGCTTAGCAAGAATTTGAACACGTCTAGCTTCGGAAAAATGCTTCTACAATTCCATTGTAGGAGAGATACCGTATCGTTTTTTGGAAAATTATCCATCGAAGGATACGATCGAAGCAAGGAGGGGCCACTTGAAAGCTAGTTGCTTCAGAAGAGGTTTCACGATTGGAAGCATCATATCAATGATGTTCCTTAGAGGGTCAGAGATGTTAAGCAAATCGAGAATGCTGTCCACTATTCCAGAAAACGTGAACATGGCGTTACGCTGTTCTGGCTGTGAAACTGGGATATCTGGGGTTTTAGATGTTCCCGGAAGCTGTGGAAATGCTTTGTCGTAATCGACAGGCTTGAAACCCGGTGGAACGGGTTTCGGGACATTTCCACGGCCTCTTGATTTATCCAAGGGGGCTTGGGAGTCAGTGCTAGTGGTGTTTTTAGTTTTCTGCAAACCATTCCTGGCTCGCTTCCTAGAAGGACCTTGGAAAACAAAATGACTTCCGTCATTGCCCCCGGCATCAGTGTCGTCCTCATCAACTGGGAGAAGGTTGAAAGGGTTGTTGTCATTTTTTTCCGGAGTGATTCTGGGAAGAGGATTAAAAGCCTTCAAGATCTCTGCAAAGGAACGCTGAGAGCGTGCCTTCAGGGACCGTTTAAGTTTTTCCCCCTGTTGCTTGTACTTAGGGCAATCTGCGAGAGGATGCGGAGATGCCAAACAATAAACACATTTGGGAGGAGTACTACAAGCACCCTCCGCATGCTTCTCGCCGCACAGATCGCAGCGTGGCTTGTTGCCGCAGAAGGCAGCGGTGTGGCCTAATTGTTTACACTTTGTGCAGTTCATCACCCTCGGTACAAACAACCGCACAGGAAGTCGAACCCTTCCAATCCTGACGTAATCTGGCAGTGCCGATCCGGAGAAGGTCACCCGAAACGAGTCTGATAGCAAGTAGGTTTTTTTCGTCCCATCCAGGAACGCTGACTGCATTTGAATGCAGTCGAGAATTTTTACTTCAGGAAGGGTGGGGTTCTTGAAGACACCAACCCCCCTCTTCAGGAAGTCGTCGCTGGTCATACTCGACTCGGTGACCACTCCATCGATTTCCACGTCGTGACATGGGATATAAACACGATACTCTAACGTAAAGAGCTCGCAGGCAACAATCTCGTTTGCCTGCTTACGACTACCAACAGTGACGCGCAGTTTGTCTGGCCGCACCTTCAAAACGTCGGTCACGGACGAGAAACGATTGAAAAGATCCTTTTCGATCCGGTTAACATTTAGAGCTTTTTGCTTGGGCCGGAAGAAAACAACCCATGGACCTTTCGAGGCGTCTGGGTATGCCTTGTGGCGGGGGGCAGCTTGCGTTAGTTTTACAGGGATAGGCGGTGTTGGCGGAGACGGCTTAGTCGGTGTTGGGGGTGACGGGTTAGGTGGGGTAGAGGGAGACGGTGTGGGTGGTGAGAGGGGAGAAGGTGGGGACGGTGAAGGCTTAACCTTTGGGATGGTTCCGGTATTCTTTTTTGTCATACGGGATTTCATTTCCACATCGGACTGCTCATCGTCAGTGGGAACGGCAGAAAGGGAAGTCCCCTCGCCATCACTACTACTATCCATTGCGGGGCAACTACCACCGCAATAGATTTAAAAAAAAAAAAAACTACACACACTAGGGTACACAGAACACACAGGGAAGGAGAAAGCGAATCAAAAAAAAAACTATTTGCGGGGAAAGGGAGTAAAGGAAGAAGAATACAACGAGAACAAAGGGCAATACAATATATTTGCTACTTATCCGGTACAACGTTATGATGGTGAAGACGATCTACGCTGCTATCCGGTGGTGCTGATCGTTGTTGACAGTTCGGTTTGGCACGATTGGAAAAAAATGCTACCGTCAGGGACGGCTGGGGAAGCTCGATTCCACGAAGAGCGTTGCTGGCTGCTTGTGGTATTATCAACTAGCACTATCACTTGCACACTTGCGCGATGGCGTAAAAAAACCCGAAACGGGAAAAACACAGCTCAAGAACGACGGAGAGAAAACAATGCACGTCCGGTACGGTCAACGCTCGTCGATGGAGTGATTTGGGTTAATTTAAATTCATTCGCTTCAACCGTTGTACAAAACCTTATGAGTGGAATTGGGTGAAGAAATGTAGTGAAATAAAGATACGTAAACCAATCTTATATACAGTACTAGCTGAACTCCGTGCGAGCGTTGCTACGCTTGCAACTAAATGAACGAAAATATAATAGAATAGTTATGCAGAAATTTATGTTTCATTTGTATGGGAGCCCCCCCCCCCCCTCACAGAAGGGGTAGAGGTCTCGAACCATCATAAGAACCATTCCCGGCCTCAAAAACCCCTGCATCCACATTTTCACGCCAATCGGTTCAGTAGTTTCCGAGTCTATAGGGATCAGACAGACAGACATAAATTAATATTTATATATATAGATTACATTCCCTGAAATTTTCATGACAATCGGTTGAGCTACTTGTTTTTGGCGAGTACTTCTAAGTGATGCAATTTAACTGTGGACATCCTTTACTAATTAATGTAATTTTTGGCGGTTTTGGGCCTTCTTGACTATTGCACTGTGGGTGAGGAAGGGTATTTACGTGGGGATAGGGTCATGTTGTGCGTGCGCTTGTCCATACATATCTGGTATTACGAAAGTAGAACACTTTTTTCGAGTTGGTTGGTTGGTGGGGATATGCTATTTAATAGCAATTATGGCTTATATGGTGTGCCGTAAAATAGAAATAGTCAGTCCGATAAATCGTTGAAAATCGTTGCTGGATTTGAATGGTGGTATATTGTGATATGAGGAGCTAGGTGGCCTTGTGGTGACCACTTTTGCTTACTGAACAGAAATTTGTGTTTCTTTCTTAACATGAATTAATACGTAATAGAATTTAGTCGGATCTGATAGTATAGTATCTATATAAAAGAACTGTTATTCGCGGTGCAATAGGAAGTGTGATGGTTGGAAATCATGATTGAATCCTTTGAGCCCAAGGGAGGTCATTCGAAAGCAAATACACGCCAACTGACGAGTCGATTAAACTTTACCCTCTCCGAATTTCATTAAACTTTTCCTAATTGCTCGCTAGGGACCATAAATCAAGATAGAATTCGGCCAGTTTTACTCGTGCCTAATTTAAAAAAAAGCGTATTCATTTTTTTTCAATAAATCATAGCATGAAAACGGCTTATCTATCGAAATACACGTCTGATACAAAGTTGTAGAAAACTGGATTGCCTTTTCACAAATCACATGGGTTCGATTCCGACTTAGAGGACATTGAGCATGATTGTAGTGCTCAAATAACACGAAGTTGAGAGCCGGCATATAGTCCCAATAGGAAGCCGGAAAATGGAGAATGGAAATTAGAAAATCGAAAACGTTCATAAATCAACAATTGGCTTGCCTCCACCCTCACGCTTGAATCCCAGCTCACGTTGATAGTCAAATCAAAATTCACAATAAAATAGGTAAAACAATTTAGCCCTATAAAATATTTACTGAAAGTCACGTCCCTCGTCCAATGTTCCGAACCTGAACGGGGCGTCATCTGGACTGATTCCCTGACCGGCTGCCTATCGTTCTGCGTAATTCGAATCTGTCATCGTAGCACGAAGCGAGGCATCAATTATGGCTGGCTGATGCATACCTTGCCCGCACACGTGCCACTCGTTTTCAATTGACCGTATTTCTCTGCTTCCCTTAGAGGGAAAGCGTGGCGGCTTCGTAGCAGTCAGCACAGGGCAAGCTCGCGCAAATGGAGATGCAATATGGACTTAAATGACCAACTTTGCACCGTTGGAAGAACCACAATTCAGTTTAAAAAAAAAGCGTGTGCTCTCTGGTATGATTACTCTTTTGCATGCAATTTGGCACAAGCAAAAGTGGCCTTGAAAACGGACATGAGTGAACACTAGTTTACAGCATGTTTGAACTTTGTACGCTGATGGTCATTTCGCTGAATCCAAAAAATGTAGTTAGAACAAATCTCAGAAAGATAGTGGTCAAGATACAGCTGAAAAAATAATTTCATTTTAAAAGAGCGCCCTCTGCGAACAATTAACGGAAGACAGACTATGTCACCAAAAACAACAGCAATGGCATCTGAGGGAAAATGAACGCAGAAGCTTGATAAAATTGTTAATTGCATTCACAAAAACCTCAGTATTTTATCTTCTGAAGTTGCGAAATGTAATGTGAAAAAGGACACTACAAGGAATCACTAGCTGGCCATGATTATTCGCGAAATACGTTTCACAATCGAGTGTGCCATGCAGAATTGCCTTCTTGCACTTTCGTTTATAATGGTGTAAATAGAATAGACTCAGGAGTCGACGCAAAATTGCAAACAGCTCGTGTAAAATAGCAAAAATTGCAATCTGAAATTATGCGTCGAAGGTAACTGGGTATGAATTTTCCGATATCGCACCAAACTAAATTGCACCTTAAGGGGGTATTCCCAATCTTTTGCCTTTTTTCGGCCTGTTTTTCAATTAATTTTTTTCAAGGAAAATGAATAGTAATGCGCCTTACTCTTTGGGATTCTTGTTTATTGAACATTAAAGTTTACAAATAAAAATTTTTCGACATAAAAAAAGACATTATTGACGTCACAAAATGGCGGCAAACAGACCCCTGTTCGCCGCAAACGCCTGGACGGGCGAAGACTTTTCTCGGAACGGCTTCATCTGAAACAGATTTCGTGATGAAATTAATAATCTGCATAAGATTCTCTGGAGCTTCTCCCGTTGGCAGCAAAAAATCTTGCAAATTAACAAAATGGCGGCCAGATGAAAATACAGGCGATTTTTAGCCCGCTTTTTTGCAGCTTTAAGGTGCTTCAAACAATGTTAAATGTTAATATTTTTGGCTGAAAGTGGGAGAAGCTCCAAAGAATTTAATAAGGAACAAAATGCGCAAAGTTTCAAGTCAATATCTCTTATAGTTTCAGAGAAAAATCTTCGCCCGATAAAAAAAATGTGGTTTCGAGAAAAACGCGTTTAAAGTTTTGACTTTAGTTAAAACCATTTGGGGGTTCTTACCATTAGTCAGCTATGCCTGGACACCGAATTCGCTGATCGGAAAACGGCTTGGGGGGATGAAAGTATATAGTCTAAAGTACAAAAAAACGTGAAAAAAAAAAATTTGATTTTTTGAAAAAAAAGATCGGGAGTACCCCCTTAATATAAGCAAACGCTTATTCCATCGCTGTAGTAGCGCTATCACAATGTTTACGACAGAAATCCTTCTACCGACCCCCTCGACGCCCCGTGACTTGATGGGACTCAGCGATCGATGACAGGAGCAGTTTTTCTTAACATTTTCAAACCAAATTGACTGCTTTTTTAAAAATTCTAAATCTGTTGACTTAAGGACACTGTAGTAAACGAATCCGCTGCTGCTTCTGTCAGTATCTACGTGATGCGGATTTTGAAACCGGTGCAGCGTTCATAGCGAAACATGAAGAATGTGCTGCCGCCGCACTGTGGGACGAAATCAAAAAAAGTGGGACATGTAGAATGTTTCTTCAATTTTAGAGTACTATATTTGAGTGGTGAAAATTTTTGCTTTTGTGCCGTTATCAAATGTTATGCCTGTATTGAAACATTGTAGATGAAGTTATTTTAAGAAACTTTGTCCAAGACAACAAGTTTCTATCTCTCAAGTGGACAAAGTTATAGGGTTATAGACAACAAGTTTCTATCTCTCAAGTGGACAAAGTTAAAGAGTACAAACGGTAGTACCCCCTTAAAAACCTTTTTTTTTACCATAACCTTTTAGTTTGAATTTTCCAATTTTTTCAATGTTCTACAAAGTTGTAAGTGCTTTAAAAATGCACAATCGCTATGTCTTCGTTTTAAGGATTTACGTTCGTTTTTATAATTTTTTTAACACCATCTTTAAGGGGGTCTATCTTGCAGGTTAGCAGGTGTTAGCGGCTAATTTTAAATTTATTTTGGGAATACTATACCAAACAACTTTGTCGAAGCTGCAACCCACCCTAATGTACATACTTGAAAACATGGTCATGAAAACAGCAAAACGTAACAAAACATTGAGGTACTTTATAAGAAAATTTATTAGGCATCCCCTTGGATCCCCTTATCAATTGTATATGTAACAGTAGGGTTAAGTTGCTGAACGAAATTACGTTGAGTCTAGCTGCTAATATTTGCTAACCTGCAAGATACACCCCTTTAAAGATAGTGTTAGCACATTATAAATATGGATGTTAATCCTTTAAACGAAGAAATAGCAATTTGCTTCTTCGATCAAAAATGTGTATTTTCAGAGCACTTGCAACTTTGTACAACGTTGAAAAAATTGGGAAAATTCAAACAAAAAAGTTATGGTTAAAAACTGTTTTTAAGGGGGTACTACCATTTTACCCTATAACTTCGTCCACTTGAGAGATAGAGAATTGTTGTCTTGGACAATGTTGCTTAAAATAACTTCATCTACAATGTTTGCATAGATGTTCGTCGATATTAACAAGGCATCAAAAGTTATAAATTTATTTTATATATGTTGGTGTATACCTCCCTTAATCAAAAATTTTCACCACTCAAATAAAGTACTCAAAAAATGAAGAAACATTCTAGAAGACGTCAAAATGCTGCACGTCGCAAATGGCCATGTCCCACCTTTTTTTTTATTTCGTCCCACTGTGAGCCGCCGCCATCGTCGAATAGTATGATGAAAAGGGTTACACAGACAGCGTGCGGCGAGCATGTGAAGGAGAGAGCACAGACCCGTTTTAGGCTCCAGACCGTCTAGCTGAGTTTCATAAAAAGATGAATTTTTGTTTTTCTTTCTCCACTGGGGTGTTGTTTTAGCGCCAGTGCTCATAGTTCGAGATGTGAACGAACGCGATTACGACTTGTTGTTGAGACTAGTGGACGCCTTTCGTTTATAGTGGATTTGTTTTAAGATGTTGGGATGTGGAAACGTTATAGGTAACGCCATTTTTTTTTCAATATGATGAGCTGGATAGTAAATTATATTTTGGATTTAAATATTCACGTTGGAAATCGAATGAAATGCTTAATTGCACATAACACACAGATGTGAATAGCAGTGGAATTCGCTTTTTTCGTGGATTTTGATTTTGATCGGAAATGCCGTTTACGTGCCACAATTGCTTGAAATAATTCAAGGATGCCATTTTGTAAATTTGGCAAAATTAAAAATGGCCGAATTTTTGCAAAAATGTGAATCATTGCCGATGACAAACAATAATGCAAAGTTTCATACAAATCAGAGAAGGTCGATTGTAAACTCAATTTTTTCGCTATTTTGCCTAGAAATGTTCCTTTTGGTCAATTTTGATCCATCTGACCTTTTGTTCAGTTGACCTTTTGTCTATTCAAACTTTTGTTCAGAATCTATGACAAAAGGTCAAAATACAAAAGGTCGAGCTAATCTTAGAAGGATGTACAAAAGGTCGAATTTAACATAGAGGGACAAAAGGTCGAATGGCAGGGCTGGTAGTGAGTCACTTTTTAGTGACTTAGTCACTTTTTTCAAGCCAGTCACTAAAAGTCTCTTTTTTTAAGGCCAGTAAAGCCACCATTTCTTGTAATCAGTCGACTATTTTCAACTTTTTTAGCGTGAATTGATTTTAAGATTGATCATTCTTTGCTTTAGGCGTTTAATCGCCTTTCTCTATCTACAGGGTGTCTATTCATTTTTCTAAATAAAATTATCTGACTTTTCAGGTTTTTCCAGTATTTTAACGGATAAATTCCAGGTTTATAATAAAGCTAAATTTTTTAATGCGTTAAAAATATTCTTTTTTTTTGTAGATCAAAAACAACAGCAATTTACCCAAACGTTTTTAAGACATGTCAATCAGCTTAAAAATAAATAAAATCAAATCCATTGAATGTAGAAGTTTATCACTACCCAATTTGAGTAATTCCAAGATCTAAAATTATTCAATTTCTTGAACTTTCGTATTCCAAGTTCAAGTTCAAGATATTGAAAATTTTCAAAGTGCCAGAATCAAGGAAAAAAAGAAATGATTTATTCAAGTTCGTAGGAACTTTGGCGAAATAATGAGTAATGAAAAGAAATGATGAGAATTTCAGTGAAGCTCCATAAACAAACTGCGGGAACATAAGGGCAGTTAATACGCTGAAAAAATCCGAAAATTTTCGGGAACTTTTATGAAGTTCCTAGAATTTCAGAGAACTTCACAGGTATTAAGCGAACTTGAGAAATATAGAAACCATGAGGGGTATTGTGCAATTTTTTAAGAAGTTCTAAGTACCTCAGAAAAGCTAGATCTAGAGATGTTTTGGAGAATTTCAGACCTTAAGAGCAGTTTCCGTAGCTTTACTCCAGACTTTTGGAGCTGTTTAAAGATCTATAATCGTAAATTTAGAAAAAAAAATCGGGATAGACAACCCTTAAGATGTTTCGAGAATTTCAGAGAAGTACGGAGTTCTTCAGAGAATTTATGAAAACTTCAGAAATATTCCAGAAACTTCACAGAAGTCCGAGAATTTCAGAGAAATTTAAAGGTTTCTACGGGAATTCCATTTATGTATTTCCGAGCAGCAGAACCGAGATCTTCAATAGAATTGAAAGTTTTAGGGAAGTTTCGAGAACATCAAGACAGATTATAGAATCAAAGGGCAGTTCAAACAATTTCAAGGAAATTGTAGAAACCTTAAAGAAGTTTAAAGCAGTTCCCAGATTTTCAGATAACTTCAGAAACGTTATAAAGTTAACTGAGGTCTTCGCATACGTTCAGAAGCTCACTGAAGCTTAAACATTTTTAGGGCGGTTCAATGAAATTCAGCGCAATACAACAAGATTCATGAGAACTGCTAAAACTTTAGAGAAGTTTTGAGGATTTCAGAAAAGAACAAAGAACCTCAGAGCAGTTCCATTAGGTAACATTAGATAAGTTACATAAATTTTAAAGAAGCTTAGAGAACTTCAGCGAATTGTTAAACGTTTAGAGGAGATCCATGATCATTGAAAAAAAAAAATAGGAAACTTTAGGAAGTTCTAAAAAGTTCAGGGAAGTTTAAGAATTTGATGAGAAAAATTTTGAGTCTCAGGCTAGTTTCTCAAACTACAAAAGAACTTCAAGGCAGTTTCATTAACTTCAGGAAATAAAATTGGGAACTTTCCAGTAGTTCTGAAAACCTCTGAATAGTCCATTCCGTATTCTACGGAGATTTACATTGAAATATTTCTCAAAATTTTGGTGAAGCTATCCTCCGAATTCAATTTTCTTTAGTTTTCCTTGGAATTCTCCACAATAAGAAACCCTTTCGAAAGATTCTCCGAATATTCATTGAATTCATTTCAGATTTCCTTTTCAATCTCACTCCTTCCTTTGGAATTCTACTCACATTGAAAGTCTCCTAAGAATTCGTTGGCATTTCTCCTCACAAATTACTTAGATTTCTTCTCATAATTTGTTTGGCAAACTCTCCTGAATTCATTTTCCAAATTCCTTTGAAGATGTCCTGGAGCTATTCTCAGATTTAATTGTAATCCTCCTTTAGTATTTTCAAAAAAACTCCAAGGACTTATGCTTCGGATTCGTTTTCTCCCACAAACTTTATGAAATTATGCTCAGAATGCCCTTGGAATTTTCCTCTGAAGCTCTTCAGAAATTCCTAAGAGTTTTCATTAAAATTTACTCTTAGGTCACTTTTAGTCACTATTTTTACAACTATAAGTCACTATAAGTCACTATTTTTAACAGCTGTTACCAGCCCTGTAATGGACAAATGGTCGAATGAACAAAGATTGGATGTGGAGATAAGTTCCAGAAACCAACTCAAAATTGACAAAATAATGTTTAACAAATTTTCGCTCAAACCTTAAAAGAACTCGAATCTTGAAATTTTTCATTAATCCTACATTTATTCTTAAAAATTCTCGTGAGAAATTGCTTGCTTCTCTCCATTATAATCTTTATAATTCGCTTGGAATATTCCTGGAAATCTCGTGGAATGCCAATTAGAATTTAGAAAAGTATCATCCCATGGATTTCACCTCAGAGCTCAATACCAATTTTCCTCAGAATTTTCTATAAATGCTTCTCAAAATACTCTGGAGGAGGATCTCTTGAAATTCTGTGGAAGGTCTGCTTAGAATTCCCTTGGAAATTTCTGGAACACTACTCAGAGTTTCTTTGGAAATATGCTTAAAATTTCCAACCAAACCCAAACTTTTTGATTTTTTTTGTTTATTAATTTATTTGATAAGGCTCAACCGAATTAACTTTACAGAGCCGAAAATTCTTGATCACTATACAATACTAATTAATAGTCAAACGGTGCAACACAATAAACATTTGATCTTCCGCTATCCAATAAGCCTCCTCCACCAGAACGGGAGCCGCTTCCAGTTGTTTCATTGTATGGCAGATTCGCCAACGAGGGTCAGAGCGCTTCTATTGCAGCACTGGACGCAAAACGTGGTCATCACTCACATACTCATCACGAAACGGTTGCTTTCCAAAGTCGACGACGCATCGACTGAAAGTACTGCTGATGAAGAACAATGAAGAGGACCACACAGAGGTTGCTGCCGAGTAAACAGACGATCGCGTGACACACATTGAGAGTGGTCTGCTTCTGTCGACAGCCGAGTGAACACGATCCCAAACTTTTTGAAATTCTCATAAATTCCTTTATTAATTCTCTAGAAACGGTCTTCAAACTAGCTTAAATTTTAAGTTTTTAGCTATATTAAGAGTAGTATTCCCTAGGAATTACTATCCATATTTTGTTACAGCTCTCCTCTTTCTATTTAATTAATCGATCGATCAACATGTAAGAGATTTTCAGCCATGCGTCATCATTAGGTGTAGTTTCAAGATTGTAGTCCTGACGAAACCTTACCTCCCCAAGCTCCTCCCCTGATCCTATCCTTCGACAATGTATCCTTCTAACCACCGCGAGTAATCGGCCCAACTTGTACTAGACATAGAATTAAGTGATTTTTTTTTACAAACAAAGAACAATGAACTATCGGCTCCGTAAGGCTAACGCAATTGAGCCTTCCAAATAAATGAACTAGTTAAAAAAACGGATTACAGTCATATAATTCAGTTTGCCTCATAGCAAATGCGCAGGGGATTCCGAATTCCCTTTGAATGCTCTTTTAAATATCTTCCGATTTGATTTTGAGTTCTCTTGATTCCCATAATAGTCTCTTCCGATCTACCTTAGGAATCACCTATAGTTACCCTTACAATTATCTTAAAATAATTTTAAAAAATATCTGAAATTTCTATTCATATTCCGTTTTAAGTCTCCCCAGAATTCCTTTATAATCATTCCTAGATTTCCTCCTCGAAACTCATTTGGTATTCTCATCATAATTCTGTATCCTATGCTTCGGATTGTCCGAATCCTATAATCAAGGTGTCGACTACCTGGAACAACCTGGAACATCAGGGAATATCAGGGAATTCCTTTTTGGACCTGGAAAATCAGGGATTGTCAGGGAATTTCATTCAAAGTCAGGGAAATATTTCTTTATAACAGAAATAAATTAATAAGTATGGCTGACTTCGCTAGTTTCAAACCACTTAATTACTCGTTGTAGTTTGAGGATGGTTTTCAATTTCAAATTTTAAAAAGAGTTGCCAAGTTGTGGTTGTTCAATGCTTGATGTAGCATTTTTGCAAGTGGAGCAAAAGTAACTCAAATATAAGGATATTTCGATGATTCTGAGAATTAATTGATGTAGGAACCAGGGCTCTACATTTTCGAAGCTCTAAAATGAACTCGTGTTTTGTTTCTCTCATACATACGTGTTCGACGCTTCATTTCTATAACGCCTAGCTAGACTATCAGCAAGAAACGAAAATAAAAAAGCAGGACGCTTAGAAGGAAAGGCTGGCTGTGGAACTTCTCGTCGTTGCTTTGCTCATCGTTTTCAATGTAACTAACGTCGATTTTCTAGTTAAACGAACCTCATTATGGCTTTCAATCCCCTTTCACGAACACTCTATCACCGCTCTTTCAATTTGTTTAAAATGCGTTATGTCCCGTTTTTGATCATTTTTTTAGATAAATATATGGATGGAAGATAAATTAAAAATATTACGTGTAATCTTCAAGTGTTTTGACGTGAGAAATGCTTTAAATGTGTTATTTCATTTTCCGTCATATACGTCATGAAACCTCTGTTGATGTGTTTCATGAAAGAGAAAACTATCAAAGTCGAGCACTCTTTCGCTCATCCGTTTCACCGAAGCTTGAAAGGAAGACCAATGGAGCGACGGGAGAAAGAGAGACAAGCGATTGAACATTTGTTTGTGCACGCCGACTGAGGTTCTAGAATGCTGCGAAGCTGTTCGACTTTAACAGAAAAAGAAAGCCAGCAGTCTCTTCGTCGCATCGATTTGGTCGATTGAAGCTGATATTGTGACGCCCTGGAGAAGGAATGCTGAGAATTTCAGTGAAGCTCTATAAACAAACTGCAGGAACATAAGGGAAGTTACCACGCTGAAAATATAGGAAACTTACTGAAAGCTGTAAGAACCTCAAAGCGGTTCTTTTAGCATCCAAGAACTTTTATGAAGTTAATAGAATTTCAGAGAACTTAACAGGTGTCAAACCAACTTGAGAAATTGAAGAAAACTTGAGGGGTATTGTGCAAATTTTTAAGAAGTTTTAGGCACCTCAGAAAAGATGGATCTAGAAATCTTTGGGGAATTTCAGATCTTAAGAGCAGTTCCCGTAACTATAGTCTAGATTTTTGGAGCAGTTTAAAATCTATAATCGTAAATTTAGATAAATTCAAGATAGTTCCATGATGTACTGAAACACAAATCGAGAACCCTTAATATGTTCCGCGAATTTCAGGGAAGCACAGAGACCTTCAGAGAATTTATGAAAACTTCAGAAATATTTCAGAAACTTCACAGGGAAATTTAAAGATGTTTACGGGAATTCTATTTATTTCCGAGATCTTCAATAGAGCTAAGAGCTTTATCGAAGCTTCGAGAACATCTAGACCTGTCTTGAATCAAAGGGCAGTTCAAATAATTTAAAGGAAACCTTAAAGAAGTTTCGAGAAACTCAGTGAATTTCCGAAAACTTCAGCAAAGCTCCAAGAGAATTCCTGGAACGTGAATCAAATTTTCTGAACATCCGGAAAACGTGAGAGTATTTTAAGGTTGTTATATCATGGAGATTTGAAGAACTTAAAAAATGCGAAAATTTAGCTAAGTTGATTAGAGAACATCAACGAAGTTTGATTAATAAAAAAAAAAAATTAGATAAATTAAGATATTTTTAGATAGTTTAATGATAATCAGCGAAGTTCCGAGTATTTTGAGGACGATCAGATATCTTCAGAATAATCCCATTAAATTCCAGAAATTTAGAAAAACTTCGGAAACTTCACAGAAGGACAGTGGTCTTCAGAAACATTACTTCATAGAAATCTATGATGAGATCCACGAATTTCAGGAAATTTTATGAACATTAGCAAAATTTGACGAATTTCAGGCGGAATTTTTGGGAAATTTAAAGCAGTTCCCAGATTTTCAGATAACTTCAGAGACGTTAAAAAATTATGTGAGGTCTTCGCATACGTTCAGAAGCTCACTGAAGCATTTTTAGGACGATTTAATTAAATTCAGCGCAGTACAACAAGCTTCATGAGAGCTGCAAACACTTTAGAGAAATTTTGAGAATTTCAGGAAAGAACAGAGAACCTCAGAGCAGCTCCGTCAACATTAGAGAAGTCACTAAATTTTAAAGAAGTCTGGAGAACTTCAGTGAATTTTTAAACCTTTAAAGAAGATCTATGATTGTTAGAAAAACTTAAGGAAACTTTAGGAAGTCCTATAAAGTTCAGAATTTGAGGAGAAGTATTGTGAGTATCAGGCTAGTTTATCAAACTACAAGAGAACTTCAAGGCAGTTTCATTAACTTCAGGAAAAATTTGAGAATTTTCAAGTAATTCTGGAGACCTTAAAAATAGTCCATTCCAAATTCAACAGAGATTCCCCAAAATCTCGATTAAGCTATCTTCAGAATTAAATTTTCGTTTAGTTTTCCTCGGAATTACATTGAAATTCTCCACAATTCGAAATCCTTTGGAAAGATTCTCCGAGTATTCATTGAATTCATTTCAGATATGCTTTTCATTCTCACTCCTTCCCTTGGAATTCTACTCACATTGAAAGTCTTCTAACAATTCATTGGCATTCCCTCATAATTTGTTTGGAAAACTCCCCTGAATTCATTTGAAGATGTTCTGGAGTTATTCTCACATTTAATTGTAATCCTCCTTTTAGTATTTTCATACAATTTCCTAGGACTTGTGCTCCGTATTCATTTTTTCCCACAAACTTTATGAAATTATCCTCAGAATGCGTTTAGAATTTTCCAGTAAAGTCCACAAGAGTTGTGCTTCTCAGAAATTCCTAGGATTTTTTATTGAAATTTACTTTTAACTCAATTCAGGGTTTTCTTGTAATTCTATTCAAAACTAAGGCTTCACGTGAAATCTAAAATTCCTCAGAACTACCTCGAAAGCCGATTGCATTTGATGTTTTTCTGAATGATTTTTTTCCATAGCTCTCTTGGAATGAGGTCATTAAAAATTATATTGAAATTCCTCGAGTCTTTAAAACTGCACATGAAATTTAACTCCAGATTCTTGAATTTTTTTTGACGTATTATAGCTGCTAAGGCTAGAACTAGTTCAAAATAATTTATTTTTAAGAAAAATATTCATGTTCCAAAACATTTTTTTTTAAATTTATTTGTTACTGAAGATAAATCTACTGTGAATTTTTAAAGTTCAAAGTGTAAATGGTTGAGAAAATTTAATGGTTGTATTTTAAAATTCATTATTTTCTTTAAAATATCATTAGTAAGATTTTTTTTAATTCTTTGAGACTTACAGGTAGTTTAGGGAAACATAAAATTTCTTGAGGATTCCCGGTTTGGTTATAAACTTTCTATTGAATCTTTCGCTTTAAAGGTTTATATCGTACATAAGTGTTTATGAGATAATAATTGAATAAGTCTAAAACATCAAACATTTATTTGATGCGCCTTCTCTTAGGTCACTTTTTAGTCACTATTTTTACAACTATAAGTTACTATTTGGTCACTTATTTATTCAACATGGTCACTAAAATCACTATTTCTGACAGCATTGATCGCTACCAGCCCTGATAATGGGATTAAAAACAAGTGTTTCATATGTGAAATGCAGAGTGACCAGTGAACCGGGAACACAGAAAAAAGCTGGAATTTGAAGTCACTGGGAAAATCCCACGAATTTGGTTGAAAATTCTGGAAAAATAAACCTCGTCCTCTCCTCGAAAACAATAAGATTTCAAGACGTTTGGACTGGTCTAGATTTTAAGGATAACTACAGTCACTTTGAAGAAATATTAAGAGAATTATAAAAAAATCAAAACAAATTTGAGTAGATTTTAGAATGAATTCTAGAGATAACCAAGGTACCGTTCCGATTCAAATTTCGGACGATTCAAATTTCGGACACTTTCATTTTTAATTAAATATTACATCCAGTTAGAAACAAAGTAATAATGTTAGATGATCGTGGAGGGCACTAGTCAAAAAAATTTAAAATTTACAAGACATGTGGATCATATTCGACCGAGATAATCAACTTTTAAAAGTGTCCGAAATTCGAGTTTAAGTGTCCGAAATTTGAATCGGCACGGTATTTCAGAGTATTTCAGAGAATATTTTCAAGGGAGCATTGGGAAAACAAACCTCTAGTAGAATCACTCCAGGATTCTTGAAAAATACCAAGGAACGCGTATTTTGAGGGTACAATTCCAAAATAATTATGCGAAGATCTATAAGGATAGTCCGAGTATAATTACAAGCGCATTTCGAAAGGAATTTCTAGAAAATGTTAAAGGGTGTCCACGATGAAATTGCCACACTATGAAATTGCTCTAACTGTTTAACCGTTGGGTAGAATTTAATGAAAATTTGGGTGGATTTAGTTTATAGTGCATTATTTACATCCTGCAAGTTTTAAAGTCCTGTGATCAAAACTCGCGGAAATGGAGTCGAAAGAACAGCTCGTGCGTGATAAAATCTTGCGCATTCATCACGAGAACAAGGATCTCTCGCATCGTTCCATCGCTAAAATGTTGGGAATCGCGAATTCCACGGTGTCGCGAGTGATAAAGAGGTTCGAGGAACGGTTGACCACCGATCGGAAGCCCAGAAGTGAAGGAAAAAGTATTCCGTACAACACCAAAAATCACAACCGCGTAGTTGGGGCCTTCAACCGAAATCCGAACGCCTCCGTTAGGGATGTGGCTAAGAAGCTGCACCTAAGCCGAAGTTTTGTCCAGAAGGCCAAAACTAAGGCTGGGCTTCGAACGTTCAAGGTACAAAAGGCCCCTAATCGCGACGAGAAGCAGAACAAGTCCGCCAAAACCCGTGCCAGGAAGTTGTACCTCAACATGCTGACGAAAGTTGAATGCTGCATCATGGACGACGAAACATATGTGAAGGCCGACTTCAAACAGATCCCCGGCAACCTGTATTTCACGGCCAAGGATAAGTTCAGCGTTCCGGAGCATGTCCGCAGTCAGAAGATGTCCAAATTTGCGAAGAAATTCCTGGTTTGGCAAGCCATCTGCACGTGCGGGAAGCGGAGTGCACCTTTCGTGACCCAGGACACGATGAACGGACAGGTGTACATAAAAGAGTGCCTCCAGAAGCGGCTGCTTCCTCTCCTGAAGGCCCACAACGTCCCAACAATCTTTTGGCCGGATTTGGCCTCATGCCACTACTCCAAGGACGTGCTGAAGTGGTATGCGGACAATAAGGTCAATTTCGTGCCGAAAATGTTCAACCCTCCCAACACTCCGGAGCTCCGCCCCATCGAGAAGTACTGGGCGATTATGAAGCAGCACCTTCTTAAACGACCTAAGGTAGTGAAGACAGTCGAGGAACGGAAGAAAGTATGGGTTTACATGCAAAAAACGGTTGATTCACAGGTTGTGCAGAATCTTATGGCCGGGGTTAAGGCCAAGGTGCGGGCATTTGCGTATGGACTGTAAATAAAATACGAGTAAAATGGTAAAATGAAGTTTAATAGTTATTTCTCAATCCCTGAAAATTTGATGGCAATCGGATGACAACTCGAATTTTGCGAATCAATTTTGTGTGTGGCAATTTCATCGTGGACATCCTTTAATGAGATTTCCATGCAATCTTCAGAAGAATTTAGAGGAGAACTCCAAGATAATTCTGAGCAACATTTGGAGCTAATAGGCCCTTTTTAATTGTTGGTATGAGGTGAATTCTAGGTAGAATTTCAGGCAAATGTAAAAATGGAAGCTCCAGTGAATTCTTACAAAGAGTTTAAAATTAGAAGAAAGGATGAAATTTAAGAATTTTTCGGAGTGTTCTACAAAGAATTTCTGTACTATTATTAAAAAATCAAGGGATTTCCAGAGAGAATTTAAAATTTATTTTAGAAGAATTCTGGACAGATCTTGGTGAAAGGAAATTAATCTAATCTAAACAAATCTTAAAGAACAATCAAATAAAAGCCTGTAAAGTTTTGAGCGAAATTTTCATACACAAATTGTGAAGACTTCGAACCTGTCGCAGTTCCAAATTCAAGATCCAGCAAAGGTGCTGCTGTCTTAGAAATAACCCATTTAACCTTAGGCTAAATCGCATTCAGTTTTGTGCTTAATTGAAATACCTAAACTGCGATAAATTCCAAAATTCCGGGAGAAAAACGGGAAAATTGCTAATTGAGATTTACTGGTCACCATAAAGATGAAGGAGATTAGGATGTATGTATGCCCCTAGGGTAGAATGCGGATCCTTCCCGTTTTTGGCAACACGAGATTTCTGTCTTTTTTCATTCTATAAAATGTATGGAACGCTTTATTTAATTTGAAATTGTGCTGGACCACTCTTCATGGGTTAGAGGTCCGTGTGGTATTTCATGAAAAAATGTCCATAAAGCACTAATATATTCTGAAGAAAGTTATAGCTGAGGGGTTGTGTTGCCAAAACCGGGTAGGCACCGCACCTGGATTTTTTTTTGAAAATTACTGGAAAATCAGGGAATATCAGGGAATTTTGTTCTCTTCGTTGGGTGGGTTGTATGTTTTACCTCTCATGTCAGACTGATTAACAAATTCTGGTATCACGAGCAGAATTTATTATTTTCTCCTGGTTTAGTACACCTACTTGACTAGATATTTCGAAGGATTAATTGTATTCAACAAGTAAGGACCGTTATCGAACAGTCTGTAAGACTGTCTATTGATTTCCCCTAGGCTTGAGCCCTGTTGCTCGTCAAGGTACCGGCACAAATCCTCCTGGAGGTGTGAATCGTTTATCCATCAAATCCGGTACATCCCATTTCACCCAAAAAAAAAGGAGCTTGTAAAAAAAATGGAACACAACACCGGGGAAATCTACTAAAAGCAGATCTGACTCGTTGACTCCTAAACCGTCGTTCCCGGCAAAAAGGGCATACATGTTAGGAAAATAGCAGCCGCTTTTGTTCGGGAGCAAAGCTCACTCAAAAGAGGGATATGGCAACATGGATTTACGACTTATTAAAATAAAAATGGGTTCACCGAACGCGTACACATTTGCAAAAGAGACCTCAAATTCGGCAAGCGTCCCTGGCAAACAGTGATGGATGGATGCGTAGGATGTTTCCAAGGAGATGAAGCTTGGAAAATAAATACCGCCCTCCAGTAGAAGGTAAATCAAGTGGGCACCAGTGTTGCCAGATTTGAAAAAACCAGCTCAAAACATCACGCGAATGCGGGAAAATGGATTATTGGCTCAATGTACATGTTATATGCCAATTTGAAGATCTTTTTTTTTTTGTCGTCGGAGAAACAATTCGAAACACGAGGAAGACGCGGGAGTGGCTGTTTATTTAGGACCGACCGTGAGGTTTTCTTTCCGTTTGCGGGATAGGATTTCCCGAGAACGAAGGAAGCAGGAAAAAGGAATCCTTTTTCGCGTAAATTCGAAAGTTGGATTTAGGCGGATTGGATGTCCTCCTGTCAAGGGGGAGAGTTCACTGGTATTATTTGATATGCTTGATTCTTTTTTTTGCTATCGTGGGACTCTGAGATGGACTATTTGTGGGTTTACGAAGTTTATTTTTTGTGAGCGTGAAGGTGTTTTCGTCAGGGTATTAATTTCACTTTACTTTGATGGATCCGTTTGGGTTTTGCTCTCCGTTGATTTGTCGTCAGGAAAGGGATGGGTATTTCTCCCCTCCTATCAAGGTGTGTACGGTTGTCGCTAAAAATAGACCAACATCTTCCGCGTTCATTCACCGGCTGTGCTTCAGCGAGTACCATTTCTCCGTGCTCTGGGTCCTCCATCTCAAGTGCGTGGTTTGAGTATGAAAGCATCACGTAATTCCCACCCTTCGCGAAGACGACTTAACAATCTCCAAATTGAGACAGGCATTCC
Organism: Ochlerotatus camptorhynchus; assembly: GCF_037179485.1. Classification (NCBI taxonomy): domain Eukaryota; kingdom Metazoa; phylum Arthropoda; class Insecta; order Diptera; family Culicidae; genus Ochlerotatus; species Ochlerotatus camptorhynchus. The sequence continues at coordinate 5,828,760 of NW_027040858.1, read as the reverse complement.
AATTCCCGTCCCTCAGTCTTGATTTTACCCAGAAAACAAGCTACAGTCAACTCTCCATATCTCGATATTTAAGGGACCAAGAATAGCCTACTAGACCGTTTGAAGGGGCTGGCATAACCATCGACATATAGAAACAAAGTGGTCACATATCGAGATATAGCGAGTTGACTGTAGTTGACATCCACCTAGCAGCTCTCTGGCTCAAAGAGTCTCCGTTTGCGCACAAGAATGCTTGGTTAAATAATTCCATTCTCCTTAAAAATCCCCTCGGAGCAAAACGGCGTTGTCGTTGTCGTCGTTGTCGTTGGTTTGGAGAATCAAGTTGCATGGAATCCCATTTCCCACTTTTCCTGCCGACATCATCAAGTCGACGGCAGTAGATGACGGTGGATCCACCAACAAAGATATAACGCGAAGCGCCCCGATAGACAGATATGGAGAAAGCGAAAAAGCACTCCCTGGGATAACGATCTACACCGCGCTGCTAAATCTTAATGCCTCTTAAGAAAGCTCCTAGTCGAGCTTGGTATTATACTTCCACACATAGACATACGATTGCACACGTGTCACACCAACCAGCTTCTTTTATACCGACTTGTTGTCTTCCTGGTGACTAGAGGGGTGTCAATGATGTGGCACGGTGCAGTGACGACCTTGTGCAGTTGTAAATGGACTGGTGATGGTGAATCTAAAGCAAGGAATCCCGGGAATGGGTCATACACAATTCTCTGATTGAGTATCCCGGGAACGGGAATTTCTCGGATAAACATTTTCACTAAACACTGAATCTTTAAATGAACATTGTTTGCACTCTGGACGACATCTAGTGAGTCAATTCCGAGCCATGTTGTCCACCACTGCCAGACGAATCTTTTCTAGCTGAACAATTGTGTACGAAGAAAGGAACTTCCCATCTGATAAATGGGTATGACTTGAAGAGTTCGAACCAAACCCAAATTCAAAATGCACCTACAAGCATAGCAAATTAGCAAAATGGGAAGTATTGAAATTTTGACCATGTTCGTAAATACAGTATTATTATATTAATAATTCTAACACTGAAATGACAACTTCAATTCCAAGATTCCAAGTTCAAGGAAGGCCTGCCAAATTTCAGAGAAGTCCTGACGAAGTTCAGGGAAGTCCTTGATTTATTTTATTTAGTTAATTTATTATGTTTATTTTACTTATTTTATTTATTTTATTTATTTTATTTATTTTATTTATTTTATTTATTTTTTTTATTTTATTTATTTTATT